>NC_060268.1:170881153-171181153 GCF_021613505.1 Equus quagga | reverse complement strand
TTTTCTTCTCCTTCTCCTTCTCTTTCTCTTTCCTCCTCCTCCTCCTCCTCTTCTTCTTCTTCCTCTTCTTTTTTTTGAGGAAGATTGGCCCTGAGCTAACATCTGTGCCAATCTTCCTCTACCTTATGTGGGACTCCGCCACAGCCTGGCTTGATGAGCAGTGCTAGGTCCATGCCCAGGATCTGAACTTGTGAACCCCAGGCCACCGAAGCAGAGCACATGAACTTTACCACTATGCCACCAGGCCGGCCCCCAGATATATTTCTTAAGTTTATTTTCTATTTCCTTGCTGTACTTTCCAGCATCATTCATCTTGTAAAAATTTTCAACTCTTTTACAGCTAGATTCCAGCTATTTAAATTTTGTTTTGCCATAAAAAACATGTATGGCAGACATTAGATTTACTTCTAAGCCAGGGATTCTTAACTGAGATCCATGAAATATCTGAAATCATGTGCAAAATTTATGTTTGTGATTTCTTATCTGGGGAGGAAATCCATAGTTTTATCAGATTTATTAAGGTGTTCTATGACTGGAAAATGTTTAATTCTTTTTTTTGTGTTGGAGAAAATTCTCTTCAAGTCATATTTCTGTTAATTTATACTCCCTTAAGTTTTCCTTATTGATCAGAATCTTGTTTTATTTTACAGTTATCCTAACAATGTATCAAAGATCAGTTTCTTTGTTTAGATTTTGATTAATATCCAGATAGTTTTGTTGAGCTGAGCAGAAAAATCAAAGGCTAAAATTTTAGTTCCTGACCACATACTGCTCATTCTGTGAATCAGGCTGGGATTTCAGAGGTATGATAAGATACCAAATGTTCTCCATTCTTATCATAGAAAGAGACATGAAAGTGACTATTGAAGTATTTGTTTCAAAGAAAGAGGTTATTTCTAGTTGGCAGAATTTTGGAAAATGTGTTGGAGAAATTTACATTTTCCCTGAGCCTGTACATGGGTGAGGATAGGAGGAAAAAGTGCCTTAGGGTACAAGCATCATAATAATAAGGCAGTATAGCAAAGACAAGGGATCAGGAAAGTGTGTCACAGTGTCGATGCTTTCAATGAACCAACTGTTGGCTTTGTTAATTTTCTGTATTGTTTGCATGGTTTTTTGCTTCACCAATTTCTGCTCTTTATTTTTTCCTTTTTCTAATTAATTTGGGTTTACTTTGCTCTTATTTTTATAGGTCAAACCATAGGTCATTAATTTTATTTCACTCTTTTTTCTAGTAAAAAGCATTTTAAGCTACAAATTTCCTTGTAAGCAATGCTGTAGCTGCATCCCACAAATTCTACGTTATGTTTTCATTATCATTCAGTTAAAAATATTTTCTAATTCCCCTTAGGTTTTCTTCTTTAATCTACGAGTTACACAGAATGTATCATTTAATTTTAAACTATTGGATGGAGGGGATGAAGATGTATTTTTACTATTGATTTCTAACTTAATTCCATTGTGGTTGGAACACATACTCTGTCTTCAATCCTTTTACATCCATTTAGATCTCTTCTATTACCCAATATGGTCTGCCTTCCTGAATGGTCTATGTGTGCTTGAAAAATGTGCATTCTGCTGATATTGGGTATACGAATTCTATAACCATCAATTAGGTCAAGATGGTTGTGCTATTTAAATCACATATATCCTTATTGATTTTTTTAGTCTAGTTTAAAAAAATTAATTGTTGAGAAAAGAAGGTTAAAATCTCAACTACGATTGTGGAGTTGTCCATTTTCCCCTTTTACTTGTCAATTTTTAAAAAATGTATTTCGAAACTCTGTTTTAAGACACGCATATATTTACAATCATTATATCTTCCTGATATAATATATATATAATTTATATTTGAATATATTTATTCATATGAAATATAAAACCACATTTTAGAATATACTCATCCCCTCCACGACACTTGTTATATACATTACATCTACATATACCAAATTTCCTCAAAGTTTTTTCTATCCCATTCTCTCTCCCCTCTCATTCTAAGACTCTCATTATATGCACGTTAGATCTTGTGATACTGTTCCTCAGGTTCTTTAGGCTCTGCTCACTTTTCCCCGATATTTTTTCCTATATGTTCTTCGCATAGAATTATTGCTATTTATCTATCTTCAAATTTTCTGACTCTTCAGTCATCTTCCTTTTTGTCAGAACCATACAGTGAAACTTACTTCAAATATTGTATTTTTAGTTTTAGAATGTCGGTTTGGTTTTTTAAAAATAGTTTTTAGTTCTCCATTGAGATTTCATATTTGTTAATTCTTTACAAACATATTTTCCTTTATATTCATGAGCATGGTTATAATAGCTGATTTAAAACTCTTGTCTGTTAATTCCAGCCACTCAATTATCTCAGTGTCCATCTCCACTGATTGCCTTTTGGCTCACATTTCCTTTTTTAGTTCATGTGCTTAGTATTTTGGATGGCACCCAAGAAGTTGTGAGCGATATATTGTAGAGCCTCTGGATTCTGTTGTGTTCCTTTGAAGAGGATTGATTGTTTAAAAGCAGGTGGCTAACTTAACTGATCTCAAACTCCAAACTGGCTCCCTTGTAGTGAGCAGCAAGAGAAATCTCTGTCCAGTTCCTTTAGCCTGAGCTGGGCTACCTGCACACATGGTTGGGCTGTCAGCAAGGATTTGTACAGAGCTTAAACGCAGAACATATCACCCCCCCACCTTTGGCTCTCTTTCTTCCAAAATTTCTCCCTCACTTTCCAGTTGCTGCAATCACCTTGAACTCTATTTTCTGTCTTTTCATGCCAGTAAGACTACGGGGTTTTCTATCCAAGTTTTCCTCACTCCTATTTGGCACAGATTGGGTCCTGCTTTCTGGCAAAAAGCACTAATAATAAGAAACTTGCCCGCTGCCATTCCCTTCTTCCACGCGCAGACTCCACTCCTGCGTTTTCCTCCTTGGTTTCTCGCTAGTGCCTTTGAACAGCAGCTTTTTATATTTCGTCCAGAATTTATAGCTGTTTTGTGCAGGAAGATTACCAGAAGCCAGAAGCTCATTTTATTTCTTTTTTGAGTTTGTTTGTATCTCACGGATTTTTTTTCTTCTTTATCGTTTTTTCCCCTCTGGACCGCAGGGCAGTTCTTCTGGTGCCCAGAGTATCACAGGCCCTCCTGAAACCGTTCCACAGGCTTCATCTTTCTAATCCCAGAGGCTCAAATTGAGTCTAAGCGGCCAGACAGGGAATGAGGATAAACTATCAATGACCTTGTCTTAGACCACACTCTAGCATTTTCTTCAAAGCTGCATAGTATATAGACCTGCAGCTATTTATTCAACTCAGCAAATATTTACTGAGTGTCTACAAGGTACAAGACTCTGTTTTAAGCCTTTTAGATACAGTGATAAGCAAAACAGTCCAATTTCCCTGCCCTTAGGGAAGTGACATTATGAAGACGGACACAGACAATTAACAATACAAATAATAAATAAGCATTATAGGATGTTAGAAGGTGGTAATTGGCCACCTTTGTTCTCATTTCCGAAACAGTTTTGGCTCTTTGGAATAACAATCCTCCCGACATCTTCCTGTCCATTGACTTTACTGACTCGTTTGAATTGTTTTCCCAGAACCGAGAAACGGGCGGCGAGCCCTGGAGGATGAGCACCTGCTTCCGCTGCTGCAGTGTCTCCGTTTCACCACTGGGGGCGAAAATGAAAGGAGCTGAAGAGTGATTGCAAAGGGATAGACGGCGAAGGAAAAACGATTGTTGAATCCTTGCCAGATTCAGCCTACTCTCAACTCTCCGGGTGACCTCTCACCTCCCATGAATGCAAAGGTCACACAATCAGGTAGAGTAATTTCATCATAGAATGATTGTTTTGTGCCCAGAAACTGAGAAAGAATTTTTTTTTTGGCACAGGATTTGTGTGTATTTATGTATATGTATTCTATTTTCATTAATGCCTATTTTTTCTTTTCATATATATTATATGTAATATATATGTGTATTTGTATGCGTGTATTCTACTTGCATTAATATCCATATATATCTTTTTCATATTTATTGTATGTGTGTACAAGTATGTGTGTGGACTTATATACATGTATGCGTGTATATACGTATTACATTACATTGCGGGCCTTCAACATCCAACTTTAAAAGCTTTTTGAGGTATGGTGTTTCCTGTATGATAATTTTATCTGTATGTTCACCACCATCATCATCATTGCTCATATTTAATGTTTATCATCTTATAGGTACTGTGCTAGGTACTTTGGGGTATTTAATGCTCACAATAATCCTATGAAGTAGTTACTATCATTACTCCCATTTTATAAACAAGGAAGCTGAAGTGTAAAGAGGTTAACTCGCCTCTTTGTTCCCAAGATGGAACTAGGATTTAAATTAAGTTTTGACTGACAAAGCCATTATTTTTAACCAGAGTCAGCCAACTTTTTCTGTAAAGGGCCAGAGAGTAAATATTTAGGCTTTGAAAGTCAGATAGTCTCTGTTACAACTAGTCAACTCTGCTGTTGTAGTGTGAAAACAGCCATAGACAATATTTAAATGAATGGGCATGGCTCCCTGCTAATAACACTTTATAAAAGTAGATGGTACGATTTGGCCCCTGGGGCCATAATTTAGAGAGATTCTGATGAAAATTGTGAATGAGCCTTCTACTGCTCTTACCTCTAAAACGGTACACTAAATGGTGTACTCTATCAGAGCCAACGGATGGATAAGTCAGAAATTCTGATATTTAGGGAAAGAGCATGCCTAGCGAATGTTAGTATGTATCAGGTGCAATGCTAGGCACTTGGCCAGCCTTATTTCATGCATAATAATCCTTTGTGGGTAGGTGTGGTATTTTGGGGGTAGAGGAGGAGAATTGATAGGATGTTGATACCCAGAGGGTTGCAGGCAAGGTTCTCTCAGGACAACACCTCATTTGGGAATCTGGCAGGTCCAGAAATGAGATATGATTAGTATGTCCAGTAATGACAAACTCAACTACTAAATTAACAGGCCATATACCCTAACACAAATGTCTCAGTATCAACTTATTCATTTATCTTGGAGTATTTACATCTAATGGGGGAGGGAAGTTCAACAAGCATTTGATAAAACCCAACATGTGCTAAGGCCTTGGGAACAAAGAGGGTAAAGGACACTGCCTTTGCATGAAGGAACTTTCAGACTAGTCACTGCATGCCCGTGAGGGGTATGAGGAGTGCTGTGTGGAGATGGCTCAGGGGCCATCTGAAAGTGGGTTATATCTCAATATAGACCTACCTATTGGGCAGCACTCATCTAGAGTCAACCTATGGGACAGAAAGAAGGGCTACCCAGGAGACTACTAGCCCTTGCTCTGCTCCAGCTCCTTCTGAGACCTTGGACAAGAGTAATAACAGTTCATATATACTGAGCACTTACAATGTACTTTGTACTGTGTGCTAAGTACCTTACACATGTGACCTCACAAAATGAATCTGAATTCTTGAGTGTGACAGCATAGGCCTCCTGTGATTCAGCCCCAACACAACGTTCTAGTTTTTCCTCCTCTACATGCACCCTAATCTGCAGCCATATTGCATTATTTCACATTACATTTACTTTCAGCTTTAGCTTACACAATCTCTTCCACCTAGATTGCCTTCTCCAGCTCAATCTATCTAATGTCGGCCATCCTTCCAGGCCCAGCTCACATGCTAACCCTTCCTTGAAAATTTTCCTTGGCAGGGATCTCTTATGAATATCTATAAAACTTTGCACTCATTCAATAGCACTTAAGTGTCTTTTCAAAAAACCCGTCTTATACGCTCTCTCTCCTGATTACAAAAATAAAGCATTGCTCATTGTAAATAACTCAAACAAGAAGGGCAAAATTTTTGCAAACAAATCACACTGCTCTCATGACTTTAAGTTCCTCAGGGACAAGGACTGTTTTATTCGTCTTTATATCCCCTCAGAATCTGCCCACTTCAGTTCCAGAATGCATACCCCAGGCTTCCCCTAGTTCATAGTGAGAACTAAGTAAGTACTTATTTGAATGAATGGATTATGCTTAGGACTTCTGTAGCTTAACCTAGAACTGATTTTCAAAACTTACGTGAGACTTACGGTCAATGGTGTCATTAACATGTCTTTATTCCTAATTTTATAATACTTCTCTAAAAATTTCCTAGGAAAATCATGTTGTTGCTAGTTTAATGAAATGCCTGTGCATTCTTGGAGTGTGGGCCAAGTCCATCTCTGATCACCTGTTATTGCTAGAAATTCTATTGCCTCTATCTTCAGACCACTTTAGAGATGAATTATTTAATTTGTGCTGAGAACATTTCAGTACTTCAGGTTGTTCACCTTTCAAAGTTCCTCAGGTATCTGCAAAAATTTGTGAGTTAAAATATTCCTGGGTTATAGGTCTTAACTTCATTGAAAATTGACTGCACATTTTTATCATTAAATCATGAGCATCCCCGATGACTTTCACATTTCTGCTGAAGGCATGTTTCTTATTAGGCTAAAGCCTTTCAGTCTGTACAATTAATGGTTCATAGCACACTAGGGAACATTTATTAATTTTCATTTTACTTGTTTTTTGAAGGTTATGGGGGTTAAGGGTTCTAAGTTGGAGTTATTGAAATTTTAAAAGGTGTAAATAGGTAAATATTATGGTTCCTGGAAAAGTGAGACATTTTTCTCTTTAAGTATGTGATTAATATTACTAATAAAAATGTCATCAGCCTTCCCGGCCAGGGTTATGCAGTTAGAAAGGCAGTTTGTGTGTGGTGTGTGTGTGTGTGTGTGTGTGTGTGTGTGTGTGTGTGGTTTGCTTTCCATACCTAATAGGCCATTTTGAGAGAAGGCTTAATATAAGAAAATTACTTTTAAAAACAGATTCTTGATGCTTTGTTGGTCTTACACAATAATTCTAAATGAAAAATAGTGTCTCCCTACGCATTTCCTAAAGATTTTTCTTGACTACATTTGGTGGCTTATATCAGTGTTTCTGAGGCAGGAATTTTTTTCTCTTGTCAGGTCACGTGACACGAATACCATTCAGGTTGAAGGCTGCATCTCTGAAAGGCAGGCCTCCTTCCCATACTCTTGTGGATAGATTATTTTATATTTCAATTTAGTTTCATTCCTAAGCCAGTTTGCTAAATGGTTATGTCCTATGCTACTATTCATAATAATGCTGTTGGTTATATACAGTACAATATTTAATTTGGGCATGTATCACACAGTCCTTTTTAAACAGCTTTATTGAGATATAACTCACAGACCACACAGTTCACCCACTTAAAGTGCACAATTTAATGGTTTTAGTCTATTTGTAGAATTGTGCAAGCATCATCACAATCTAATTTTAAAACATTTTTGTCACCCTAAAAAGAAACCTGTGCCCATCAGCAGTCGCTCCCTCTTCTCTCCACCTCACCCCAGCTCTAGACAACCACTAATCTGCCTTCTGTCTCCACAGATTAAGTAGCATTTTTTTAAACAAATTTTAATTATCTAAAAATGTTGCTGATTTTGCAACATCATTAAAGCTAATGCAGTCAATACAATACTCAGGCAATGACATTTTTCTTTGTCTTATCATTTGTATTGTTAAAGCAAAGCATCTGGTTTGCAATAATTTCAAATCCATTAGCAAATGACAGTAGTAGCATGTTTGCCTGTGCAGCCCTTGCACTTGGTGTTGTAAGAGTTCTATTTCTATACCAACACAAATGCAGAAATGTTGGGTTAGAAAATCAGTGAATACTTAAATGGTTAGCATGAAGCACACTCAGACCAGAATATCTCGAGCAACTCTATTGTTCTTCCTTTTTATTCTCCAGTTCCTTCTACCTCACACACACACACACACACACACACACAGAATAGTCATGGTCACCTACGGTGGAAGATGCTGGTGAGCAAACTTTATGCAGCGACAACCAGGAGCAATAATACATGTCCACTATTGATATATTCTTATGCACACTATAAAAATAACACGTGTGTTTTGATTGCATATACACACGATTTATTTCTAAATCATGGTGGGAGTCACAGAACATTCTCTAGAGGTTGGAAGTGCTAAAGCAGAAAGCAGAAATGTATAAAATAGTGTTCCAGGTTGATTCTTATTTCTACTGATTTTATTCATGGCACTATCAGAAAACCTCGAGGTCAGTCGTCTATTCACTCACTCATGCAACACCCATTTATTGATTAAAGACAATGTAAAGGGCACAGTGCAAGGCCCCAAGTAATAATGAACACCTGAAATTCAGCTTCCATGGGAACCGTTGCCCAACCTCAGCACATGAAAGGGTGGGCTGTCTTCTCAGAAGGAAAGAGCTCAATGAATCATGCATTTTTCCTTTTTTCTTGAAAAACTGCAGCTTATATTTTGCAGGAAAATTCAACATAATTGGTATATACCCATCTTTTTAGGTGAATTAGGCCTTAACTGACAGATAACCCATTTTGTTCTAAAATTCAACAAACTCTTGGAAAATCTTATTCCATACAATCTTTTGAATATGTCATTTGCCATTTATATTTGATGGCCTTAAGCAGAAAGAAAGTTATAAAAAGGTATTAATGCAAGTAGATAATAAAGCTGCATTCTATAAATCTATAGCAGCTTACAGTAATCATTAAAGCATGCAAAAGTCTTTCATCTATTCAAAAATATGCAGTGCACAGAATGTCTGCTAAGGTGCATGACAAGTCAGAGTTAAATATATATTAATAAATGAATTAGCTTCATAAATAATAGCCGTAATGACATTTTAGGAGACAATAAGTCTGAGGATTGTCAGAAAACGGTTGATGTATGAGCTTCACGTCTCAGTGATTCTTCAAAATGAATAGGCTTTGCGAGATAGTTCAGACCCGCGACCAGCCTATTTCCTTGAATAATTTACTTGTTGTCAATTTGTACAGCCACATTACACATGCAAATTGTGCTGCCTGTGCAAACACCACTTGGAGATGATAAAAACAAATTTACGAAGGCTATAGAAGAAGGATTTATTTCACTTTCTCACCCAGGTCAAGCAATACATGTATCTGACGATTGTGTGTACCCAATTTTGTTGTAATTATATCAGCAAATTATTCCTTATAATCTTATTATTTTTAGCAGTCTCCTTGTGCTTGGGATAATTAGCTTTCTTCACTCAGTGTAAAAACAATTCAACTTGCCAGCCAGGCAGGGCATAGCTCCATTATCTGTTTTGGGTTTAAATTTATTCCCTATATTCTTGGACACTTTGTGTAAATTAAAAATTTCATAGTCCCTAATACTGTACACGCTGTTCATTCAGTGATGAATTAAGGCCCCTAAACCTCTCCGTTTGCTATTAGATATCTCACCCACTTTATATGTTAATCTGTGCTAATGAATTCCACAACCCCTAGCCACAGCGAGATGACTAAAATTATTACCACTTACAGAGATATGCCTTTTTCATTTAAAGTTCAATTCAAATTGCTCCCATAAACAGTCTGCCACACAAAGATACCTTCTATAAAGGAGAGTTACTTACCTATAAGTAGAGTTCTCTGAAGGTAGTATTATCTTGGGATGCACATTCCCAGGTCACGTGCCCTCAGGCCTCTGGCATAGGGGGGAGAATTCATAGCTGATAGGTAAGACTTTCTTTCCTTGGCGCACTTCATTAGCTCTGTGACCTGTATTCCTAAGGGTTATTCGTGCCACACCCCTTCACACAACCGATCCCTTCTGAGCAGAACAGGCCCCACGTGAAGTCGTGGGGCAGTGTAACTATGAAATGAGAGTTGAAGGACCGCTTACCTTAAACAGTTGCTGATGATCAAGAAGCACGTTTTCCATCTTAAAAGAAATTATCTGTAAAATAATGTGCCTAATAATTGAAAAAAATTAGGGTTTGTTTTCTCATATAATATGAAATTTGAAGTCTATATTCACTTTTTATATAAATAACATTTTTACTGCAGAAAGAATACATTCTCATTATGGAAGAATTAGAAAATATAGATGAAAAGAATAAAAATCACACATATTCTTACCAATAGTCCCACCCTCCCATGACAGTCACTGCTAGTGTCTAGTATCTAATTTTTACAGAGTAGTTCTCTACTGACATACCCTCTTATGATGGCAACGAAATCACTGGTCTTATGTCCCTCTTCAACCTATTCCAACCAGAGGTTCTAGGACAGGGTGCCTGCCCCATTTGCCCCTAAGTCTCCGAGTTAGGCCACTTTGAGAATGTTATTTGTGTCTTCTAACGTTGAGTGATTCCCAGTTTCAGGTGTGGAGCCGCTTACTCTTTCCACCCATCTTTCCTCAACAGAACATTCAAGCAAGTTCTCACCCTGCTTTAGCCTTAATGTACTCTTGGTAATTACCACCTGCCCAAATAAACTTTGGCGAACAGCACAGCAAGGCGCGAGAGTGTGCCTTGTGTCTGACAGCTGGGTCCTCGTGCCAGATGTCAACGGACATCATTTACATGAGTGTCCTGCTGGTAGGGTCCTGCTTCACAGTCACTGCAGCCTCTGCACTTTCACAGCCACTGTGGAAGCAGGCCAAGCAGGTGCGGGGATTCCTGTTTCACACATGAGAACATCTAGGGTCTGGGAGGCTAAGCAACCTGCCTGGGAGAAAAGAGTTAGCACCCGGGTCTTTGTGAGTCCTAGAGCAAAGTGCACTCCATTTTAATTCTTGCCCTTAATTGTCTCTTATGACTTTGGAACTTAAGGCTTCTGGTGTGTTTTCAGTGTTTCTCCATAAAGACAGATCATTTCCAAAGGTAAATCTTTGGAAACCTTTTTGGTTAGAAATTCAGAGCTTCATACATTATTTTATTTTGAGGTTCTTTAATTATTTATTACCTTGAGAAGGCTATTTACATAAAGCAAATATTTTCCTTCAGGAGAGTTTATAATAGTCTACCTTTTATAGTATCCTCTGCTTAAAAGTCAAAACAACTCCTTGGGAATGAGATTTTTCAGCCCCTGGTTAAGAAAATGCTCACAGATTAACAAATCAATATCAAACCTGGACATGGGTGACTAGGAACCAACCTGAGTCCTTCCCCACTCTGTGCTTCCCTTTTTGCCACAGGGCCCCTCACAGCATTACCTACCCAAGCCGTTAGGATGGTATGTCACATGTGACATACAGTATGGGAGGAACATCATCCTAGAGGAACAATTTAATACATCATTTTAAAATTTGAAACCATCATGTGAATGATAGATTCAGCAGCCTGCAATTAACTTGAGTTAATATTTGGCAGAGCCAGATGTACAGCTCTTAACATCTAATCTCACATCAAGTGTGATATGTTCTTTAGTGAATACAAACCAAATGTGCTTTAATTCAGCATCTTCTCTGGGACGCAGTCTGTTCACTTAGTTGTCTCATCTCCATTTATGAATCTCAAAGGCAAGTTTGGTTCTACTCCAGTCAAGCCCTGAGAAACGTGAAGTAGGCGAGGCTGGTATTCTGTGCCTCCTCCCTTCCTCTTCCCAGACTGGCTTTGCCCCTTCTTTCTGGGTGACCCTGTGTCCTATTAGTCCTCTCTCCCCTTGTCAAATCCCACTGTCTTGAAATCAGCTGGTCCTTTAGTGACAATGCAGTGCGGTTCGCTAGCTGAGCTTCCTCTAGTGTTTTTACTCCTAGGATTATCTTCGTTTTGACTGGGACAAATCCTGGTGAAAAAATATTTAGACACAAGGTAAACGTTCACAGTGACCATAAGGTGACTTAAATCCAAGTTCTTGGTGGTTAGGGATATTCTAGCTATAAAATTGTTGAATGCCATGTGGGAGATTTGGGTTCCTTTCCTGGTCCATGAGACATCTTCTCTTTTTTTGATGGAATAGTTTACTCATATACAAAATGATGATAAAAAAGAAATCCCTCTCATATGATTGCTATGTTGATTTAGTTAGCTAATCTGTGTAAAAACGATTGGAAGTAGTGCGGACATTTAGGAAGTACTCAGTTCATTTTTTGGATATTCTTTCGCTTCCTCTTCCTCCTGGAAGAGGCAATGTGGCGTAGAAAGCACATGGGATTGGGGATCAAGTGATCTTGGGCTCAGATCTAGATTCTGCCACTTGTTAGCTATATGATCAATTTATTATTAAGCAAAATTGTGGAGAAAGTTCCTTGAGTTTCTTTTTAATTGAAAAATTTAAAAACTTTGAAAATTATTTTTCTCTCAACATCTTTCAAGTCCCATTGCCATTTAAAAATAGTTCATGATTATATTAAAATATAATATGTCAGATAATTGCCTTTATATCAACAAAAAGCAACCCTAGGTATATTTCATACAAACATAATGACTGTAATATACAATCTGGTTTTAGCTATTCTATTAAACTCCCTGAATTTCACTTCTTTCTTCCCTTCACAGAAGCCATTGTCAAATCCTTTGTATTTATACTCTCTTTTTCATTTTTTTTCCAAGAATCTCCGGTTGAAACAGAAAACACAGTTTTTTGTTTTGAAGTTCAGTCCTACTGCAAGCACTTTCCACCTACATTAGTGCTATGGCCTCCAAACAGGTGTCCCCAACTCCAGTCTACATGCCTCTACCAACCTTTTCAGGCTGTCCACAATTTGATCTCTACTCAACTTTCCCATTGTTGCTGATGACAAAACTGAGGTTCAGGAAAGTTTAAGAAGTTGAACACAGTCACACATTTTTGTGACTTCAAAGTCCAGTCTTACCGTTAAACCATTTACTCTTTCCTAAATATAATGTATAATTTCCCAAATTTTCCTGGAATGAATTTCCCCATCATATATACCTATGAAGTTCTTTACATCCTCCTAAGGTCAGTATATATCCCACATTTACCAAGAAACTGTCCTAGGATCCCAATCTGATTTCATTGCTTCCAATTTACAGCAATCCTAACACTTTGCCCTAATCTCAAGATGGCACTTACCATTGTCTGCTTTATATTAGGATTATTTACATCTGTCTGTCTCCCCAGCTAGCTTTTTGGATTCTTGGATGGCAGGCACCATGTCTTATCTGTCTTATTTAATCATCCTTCCCTTTCATCCTAAAACAGTCAGTGTTTCCCACAATGCTTTCCATCTAATAGATATTAAATCAATGTCGGATAAATGGAATTAAAACTCCATTTTAAAAGAGAAGAGAGTGGGGTCCTGTGTTTTCAAAAATAATTTAAGTGGCTTTTTTTTAGTTCTAATGGCAATTTTTATGAAAAATAGCAATTATTAACTAGGTGTTCTTATATAGAATGTTTTTTCTCAGCAAGAATATATTCTGTATAGTTAAGGGAAAATTTATGCTACGTTTAGTCATTATTCATCATTTAAATATTTACCAAGTGCCCAGGATATGCAACCACTGAGGTAGTGCCATATGTAAAAAGTATCAGTCCTTGCTCTTAAACACTATAACCTAAAATGAATAAACTCTGGCAACAACACAGTAAGATTCTGTGAAAAACACAAGGATGTTTAAAAAGACATGCACGTATCTGAATTAGAAATTCTTCCACTTCCAGTCACGGCCAAGTAAGCTCCTGTCTGACCAACCTTTCTGCTGATAAGAACTCTAGACTCTGGAAGAAGCAAAATAACTTTTGAAGGCACTGGAAAGTGAACAGAAGCACTCAGATACTGGAGAGGTCAGACACTCTGAAGGTTAAGACAGCAAAGGATGAGTTTATCATTGTTTTCCAGCTCTTATCCTGAGGGAAGACCATAAACAACACTGTGTAGCGAGGCTAGAATTGGAAGAGAAATCTTTTCTTACTGGGGAAAAAATTTGGGTCAATCACAGCTGCTAGAAAGTGAAGGAGACTCTTGAAAAGAAGAGAGCTTGAGAGGTTGAGCCACAATTCTCTATATAAACTATGCTCTAATCTCTGGATGAGCCTTGAAGTATGCAAGCGAAGGGCAGACCCCAAGCAGTACAGCTGAGGCCAAAATAACTGAATTTGACTTGAGCTGCCACTTGTCACAGGGAAGACTGAGTTAATACTTTGGGCTCAGCCAAGTTGACTGCCTGCTTTAAAAAAAAATAATATTCTTTGGAGAAAACGTGATAGAATTTAGAGTTTCTACAAGATTCACAATTTACAGAATAAAATCCAAAATTTGTCATATAAAGAAACAGGAAAACATGAACCATTTTCAAGAGAAAAGAAAATCAATGGAGACTAACCCTGAGAAGACCCCAATACTGGAATCAAGAGATAAGAATTTTAAAATAGTTATGCTTAAGGACTGAAAAGAAAATATCATAAAGAATGAATAGATAGGAAACCTCAGTCAAGAGATATAAACTGTCAGAAAGAACCAAATAGAAATTATATAACTGAAATAAGAAAATACATAAAATAAAAAGGTTGCTGCATGGTTTAACAACAGCATGGATATGACAAAAAAGAGAATCAGAGAACTTGAAGATACACCATTATAAATGATATAATCTAAAGAATAGAAGAAAAAATTGTAGTAAGTGATCAGAGCCTCAGGATCCCATAGACCAATATCAAAATATCTCATATTTGAGAAATAGAATGAGACAATGGACTAGAAAAAATATTTGGAGAAATAATGGCCAAAAATTCCTGAAATTTGGTTAAAAACATAAATTTTCTAGTTCAAGAAGTTCAGTGAGCTCCAAGCAAAAAATAAAATCTAAACTGCACATCTAGAAACATTATAGTCAAACTGCTGAAAACCAAAGATAAAGAGACAATCTGGCAAGCAGCCAGAGAAAAATGACACATTTGATACTGGGGAACAATGATTTGAAGGACCTCTAACATTCATCAGGTACCATAGAGGATAAGAGACAGTGGAACAACAGCTTTAAAATAATGAAAAGAAAAACCATCTACCTAGAATCGTATATCCAGCAAAAATATCTTTCAAGAATGAAAATGAGTTCCACTTCCACCTAGGATGCAGAAAGCTGGAAAGAGCATCATTCATACTCTAAAAATAAGAAAGTACTGTATACATGACAAAATTGTAACCTCCCTGAACCCATCAGAACACTAAGTTTACGGGACAAATGAGTAACTGGAAATCCAAGGAACGAGAGACCCCATCAGGGAGGTGTGAGATGGGAGCGCTGGCTTACCTGAGAAAAGCATAGAAAGAAGAATAAAGAAGACATGGAAAAAATAGAAAATAGCTAGAAAGATAGGAGATTTAATCCTGACCATGTGAATAATTACATTAAATGTAAGTAGTCTAGATACAACAATTAAAAGACAGAGATTGATAGGATAAAAAAGCAAGATCCAAGTATGTATTGTCTATAAGAAACACACTTTCAATGTAAATGCATCAATATTTTAAGAATGCAATAGTGGAAAAAGATGCCATGCAAATACTAATTAAAAAAAACTAGAGTGGCTATATTAATATCAAACAAAGTAGACCTCATAACAAGAAATATTACCAAGGATAAAGATGGCTATTACATAATGACAAAGAAGTCAATTCATAAAGAAGTCATAAAAACTCAAATATATATGCACCTAAAAACAGCTTCAAACACAAAAAGAAAACTGATATAAAGGAAAGGAAACATGTCTGCAATAACAGTTGGGGATGTCAACATTCCTGTCTCAGTAATCAACTGAACAAGTAGACAGAAAATCGATAAGGAAATAGAAAACCTGAACAATACTATCTACCAACCTGCTCTAACTGATGTTTATAAAACAATAGACAGGATAGCAGCAATATCCACATTCTTTTCAAGTGCATGATCAAAATTTTAAAACTATGTTTTTATTTAATAGCAATAAACAGTTAGAAATTGAAATTAAAAACAGTACAATGTACAATATAGCACAAAACCATGAAACAGGCAAAATCTAAAAGGTGCAAAGGCAATTTAATGGATGAAGGAGTTTCAACAAATTGTGCTGGTACAGTTGGACATCCAAAAGCCAAAATAAAAACCTCGATTTATACTTTGCACCATGTACATAATCAACTCACAATGGATCATAGATCTAAAACCTAAAACTATAAAAATGTCTGGACTAAAACAGAGGAAAAAACTTTGTGACCTTGGGTGAGGCAAAGATTTCTTAGACATCACACAAAAAGCGCAAACTGTAAAAGAAAAAAGTCGATAAATTGAACTTTATCAAAATGAAATCTTTTGCTCTTTGAGAGACACTGTTAAGAAAATCAAGGGGCCGGCCTGGTGGCACAGCAGTTAAGTTCACACGTTCCACTTCGGCGGCCCGGGGTTTGCTCGTTGGGATCCCGGGTGCGGACATGGCACCACTTGACAAGCCATGCTGTGGTAGGCGTCCCGCATATAAAGTAGAGGAAGATGGGCACGGATGTTAGCTCAGGGCCAGTCTTCCTCAGCAAAAAGAGGAGGGTTGGTGGCAGACATTAGCTCAGGGCTAATCTTCCTAAAAAAATAAATAAATAAAATAAATAAATAAAAAGAAAATCAAGAGAAAAGTCACAGACATCATTAGTCACTAGGAAAATTGAAATTAATACCACAATGAGATACCAATATATAACTATTTGAAGGGCTAAGCTTTCTTTTGATGTCCCTACGAAGAACGTGGAGTGACGGGAACTCTCATACGTTGCTGAGGTGAAGGAACAATGGCACAGCCACTTTGGAAAACAATTTGGCAGTTCCTCATGTAGGTAAACATAAACTTACCTTAAAACCTACCAATCCCACTCTGAGGTATCGACTCAAGAGAAATGAAAAATTTTGTGCTCACAAAAACCTGTATGTGAGTGTTTTTGGCATCTTTGTTCATAATTTGTAGCTGCTGAAACTGAAAACAATCCAAATAGCCCTCAACTGGTGAATGGGTAAACAAACCACGCTGTGGCTGCGTACAGGAATACTACTCAGCAATGAAAGGAACAAGCTGCTGGTACATTTAACCTGAATGATCCTCAAGTGCACTACTACGCTACATGAAATAGGCCTGACTCAAAAGACTACACACTATTTGATTTCATTTATATGACTTCATCCTGGAAAAGGCACAATTACGAGGACAGAAAACATCTAGTGGTTTTGAGAAGCTGAAGGTGTGAGAAGTAGTTTGCTGCAAAAGGGTGCGAGGGAACTCGCGGGATGGCAATATTCTGTACATTGATTGTGTCGGGGCATTTGTCAAACCTCATAGAAGTGGACACTGTCAGGGGTAAATTTTATCATATGTAAATACTACCTCAATAAACCTGACACACACAAAAAAGAGTAAGGGTAGAAGAAAGATATTTTCAGATAAGAAAATCTATTGCCAGCAAACCTACACTGCAAGACATGCTAAAGGAAGTTCTTTATAATGAAAGTAAATGAAAGCAGATATAAACACAGGCCCACAAGATGGAATGAAGAGCATCGCAAGTAGTAAACACATAAGTAAATGTAAAAGACTATTTCCCCCTCATTTTTCCTTTAAAAATTATATATGGTTTAAAGCAAAACAAAACACTACATTGTGGGATTTACAATCTATGTAGATGTAGCGTGTGTGACAACATCAAGGACGTGTCAAGAACATTAAATGGACCTGTACAGGTCCAAGTTTCCTACATTTTACGTAAACTGTTAAAATATTTAAGTCGTCTGTGAAAAGTTAAGGATGGATACTGTAATCTCTAGAGTGACCACTGAAATACAAGACAAAAAGGTAAAAATAAGGAGCCAATATATAAACCAAAATGGAATTCTAGAAAGGACCCAGGAGTTGAGCTCGGGAAGACAGAAGACATTGCCTTAGGGATGGGCGAGGCTCGGAGCTGGGAGGGCAGAGCAGCAGGGTCTAGTGGCTCAGCATCTGATTTGGTTGGATTGGCTGAGAACATGTCTATAATGCAAGAGTGAAGTGTGCTTTCTTGAGTGGAATGAAATGATAAGTAAACTTACTCCAAGTTTAAAGATAGAAAGCATTTTGAAAAAACTTCCGAGACAGAACCTAGGAAAGGTAAGATTGTATGAGGGTGGATCACTCAGGATGTCCTCAATTGAGCAAAGACATGGTTTCAAGTGTTTATAAAGTGTTCTAAATAGCTGTAGGGAATTCAGAATAGTTATTCCATTAGAGACAATACCCTGGATGCCGATTAGATTCCCAGGCCATAGAAGATAATGCCACACTGCAATAAAATCAGACAAAATAATGAAAAAACAACACTGAGTGAGAAACGATTCCCCCTACTTTGAATGGTGGAAAGTTTGGAATACATTCTGAAGGGTTCTTTTGGACATATTCAAGGTGAGATGGTATTCTTTAATTAGTAATTTCACTTTAAACTTACAGCCTTCTTTTTCTTCATAAGCATATCATCATCTTGTACTTGGCAGTTAGGATTAGTGTGGTGAGTAGTGGCTTTTTATGGGTCACAAAAAAGATGATGGAGAACATGACACCAAAGTTACTGGGTTAAAACTGGAAAAGAGTTTTCCAAATGGTGTACCTGTATCTGTGAGGAAGAGATTAGTGGAGTTTCCATACTCTCAGCTGTAAGAATCAAAGAAGAGGCAGAGAGTACTTTTTACATTCTCTCAATACCAGGAGGAAAATGTGTTGGGTCAGCCTCCAAGCAGACCACCAGGAGGCCACAACAAGCCCACCACTGCCCGAACCACCTTTGTTATGTATAAAATAAATAGACGATGTGGTGCTCAAGGTGGAAAGAAGATGAGAGGTGACATAGAACAGGTTGTTTGTGGGGGTATTTCAAAATCAGATTTAATTAATGATTTTTTTTTGGAGTTCATAGTAAAGGAGGTATCCCCAAAGGCTGAGTTGAATTCATAAAACTGAATACAGAATATGAATGAGTCGGAAGCAGGGAGCTATAATAGTAAAGGCATGAAAGCAAAAGTGAAAGGGAATGAGTGAATGAATGAGGAAAAGACTAGATTTGATGCTCAGATTTGCCCTTTATTCTCCATTTCCATTGCCTTTGTCCAGATGCTAATCATTTACTCCATTATGGTCTTCCAGGAAGACACTTTTCATGTTGGCTCAACTACCTTCAAATCCATCTTTTGTATTCACAAGACTATTACACCAATCTTCCTGGAGCAACTGCTTCATCTGATCACTCCCTTGGTCAGAATCCTATAATTCCCCCTATTGTATCAAGGAAGAACTTGTCTGCTTGCCTTAGGGAAACCCCTCATAGTCTGACCCCAGCTGATTTCTTATGTCTTCCCTAAACCATAGCATTGCTGTCACTCTGCAATTATTCACGTGATGCTTCAAAACCACCTTCCCCATTTCTCTTCATCCCATGCATTGACATCTTCACTTCTATCACTCACCCATCTTCTCCACGAACATTTACTGAACACTCGCTATGTGACAAGGACTGTGCCTTCACAATCTATTGGGGCAGATCGACCTGTGACAACTAATTGTATTTCAATGTGGTAAAGCCCTAGTTGTGCTATGTGTCAACTATCATGAAGGCACAGAGAAGAAAGGCATGAACTGCGTGAGTGAGGAAAGATTTAATTTAGGAAGTAATGTTTGATCTAGGTTTTGAAGGATGGCAAGAAGGATGACAAGAAGTTCAACAGGTGTAAAAGAGAAAGCTATTCCAGGCAAAGGAAATAGCATGCGCTAAATTCCATCTAGCTTCTCCATTCTTAGGAATTCTATAGTTTCTGCTTACATCATGAACCTCACAGTTTTAGTACTTATGGTGTGAAATATATCATTTATAACCACATTGTACATCTCAGACTACAAGCTTCCTGACAGGCCAGTTCAGTTACTTCATTTGTATCCCCCTTAAACCTTAGCAAAGTGCTGAGCACTGGGTACATGGCAAGGACCACGAAGACGTTGACACATTAATCTGATAATCTGTCAGTGTTTATGTACTCAGTTCTTTGTATTCTAATAGAATTTCATTTATGGACACTAAAATTTGGATTTCATATAATTTTCTTAGGTAATGAACTATTGTTCTTCTTTTGATCTTTTAAGACTTTACTTTTTTAGAGAAGTTTTAGGTTCACAGCAAAATTGAGGGGAAGGTAGAGATTCTTCCATACATGCATTTTCCCCGCACATGCATAGCCTCCCCCGCAAGAGTGGTATGTTTGTTACAACCGATGAGCCTATAGGGACACATCATCATCACCCAAAGTCCGTAGTTTACAGTACAGTTCAGTCTTGGTGTTGTACACTCTATGAGTGTGGACAGATGTTTAGTGATATGTATCTATCGTTATGGTATCACATGGAGTATTTTCAATGCCCTAAAAATCCTCTGCGGCCTGCCTGTTCAATCCTCCTTCCCCCAACACACATACGCACACACAGACACTCATGCAGACACACACACTCCTTAGTGTGTAAGGGAAGGAAACTAATATTTATTTACCATTGATTACATGCCAGGCTCTGTGTTAAAAGCTTTACATGTATTCCTTCATTCAGAGGGATTGCTCAGGTAGTGGGCTATTTTGGAAGATGCAGGTATTAGGAAAAGGAAGACTAACATAGATTTCAATGTAGCAAAGCAGGAATGATTGAAGAAGATGCCTCTGATGGGATGTAATCACTCACTAGGTACTGAGGGGATGGAGAGAGAAGACGCATTTTGCTCCTGAAGCCTATCTTTTTGTGAGCTCCCACTGGGTACACATCCCACTGGGTAATAATGATGTCTATACTTTATTGACTGCACCATGCTGGGATTTATCAGGAACTTCACCTTAAAAGGGGCAGTGTGTGACAGTGGGAAAAATATGAGCTTCAGAGTCCAGTGAAACCTCCCCACCCTGGTTCTGTTACTAGTTGTGTGACATTAAACTCTTTTAGCCCTAATTTCCTTATCTGTAAAATGGATACAATAATAACTACTTCATAGCATTATATGATATCAGATGCAAAACACCTAGCAGACAGAAATGCTCAGTAAGCCTCTCTTTCCTGTCCCCCTCTCTTCCTATGTACAGCTTCTTGGACTTGAAGAGTCTGAAAGTACTAGACAGGACCGATAAAGAGAATGCTTTTCTTTGGCAACATCCTATGTTACAGAAATTTTGTTTCCTCAAATGTCAACTCTTGCCGATGCTACAGTGTCAATTGTTGAACACACTCCTGGAAGACAACATTGTTTATAGATGGTTCATTTTGCAAATGTAAAAAAATGAATCCAGATAGAGAAACTGTCATTTCTTAATCATGAAGGATATCAACACAATTCCTAAAATTCAGAACTCCCTTGTTTCTATTCCTTTGCAAAGTCATGAGGCCACTTTTTCTTCCATGCAGAAAATGAGGCATTTTGTACAGAAGGAAATTAACTATTCTCTTTCTCAGTTTCAGCAAGAGGCATATTTATTATATGTTCAACAAAGTCGTATTCACTTTTTCCAACTGAGAACTATTTAAGGGATTTCATTATATTTGGGGAAATTTTCATCAATCAGAGACTTAGCAGCCACCAAAAAGGAAGCCACAATTAATCTTTTATAACATGAGCGTGACTTGTAATCCCTATACTAGGAAAAAAAATGACTAAATATAAGGGAAAACTATTCATAAACTATAATATTTCTTGGCAAAGAAAAACCGCTTTATGTTTTTTAAGATATGTTTGAGAATTTAAATGAAACTTACATGTTTGAAATTAGTGCCAGATGCAACACCATTCAAACACAATTCACTAGCTGCATCAGGTATTTCACTATGATTTAGTAAAAGGTATTCAATAATTCTATGTTTCATAGAGATCTCACAAATACAAGTATTTCATTCACAAAATGCATGGTTTGGCAGGTTTCCAGGGCAAGAATTTGCTGAAGGGAAGGTAAATTTATTGATTAAAATAAATCAAATGACTGACATTTCTCTCAGAAAACTGGCAAAACAATAATATTCAGAGACTGAAAGTCTTACAAACAGAATCACAAGAAATGTCTGAGCTATTTGCATTTATTATAGGAATCCAATAATATGATAGAGAAAACAATCAGAAATTTGAGAGTTTTCAAATTAACATTGAGAAACAATTTAAAAATATTTTTGGAGTAGGACTTTCCAAAAACCTTCAATGAGAAATGCGATGTTTGTAAGCCTTTGAAGTACTTATAATTATATTCTTCCCCTATCCCTTGCACATTTATATGCACTAAATAATGAGTATTCTTTGATAGAATATATGTAGAAACAGTCCAGATAGTTGTTAAACAGGCCGACATTACTTCCTTCCTACCCCATGACTCAGTTCTTCCCCCTCTGCCCTCTCCTTCCCCATTCTGGTTACACCTCCACCATCAGCATTTGTTATGGACTGAGTGTTTGTGTACTCCTAAAATTCATATATTGAAATCCTAACTCCCAGTGTGGCTATATTTGAAGATGGGGCCTCTAAGGAATTAATTAAGGTTAAATGAGGTCTTAAGGATCCAGCCTTGATCCCATAAAATTAGTGTCTTCTTAAGAAGAGATACCAGATGGCCCTTTCTCTCTCTCTCTCTCACCTCACACATATGTGCAAAGAGAACTTGTGAGCACACGGCAAGATGGCTGCTGCCTACAAGCCAAGAGAAGAGCCTCAGAATGACACCTACTTTGCTGGGACCCTAATCTTGAACTTCCTAATTTCTAGAACTGTGAGAAATAAATTTCTGTTGTTTAAGCCACCCAATCTGTGGTATTTTGTTGTTGCAGCCTGAGTAGACTAATACAGCAAGTAAGAGGCCCAATGCAAGAGCTACAAGAGCATTTTCATACACATCCTTTCTTTAACTGCTTAACTTTCTAAGGATTTGGATTCAGGGAAAACACTATTGAGAAGGGGACCCATTTGGCCAGCAGAGTTTCATACAAATCATTAAATCCCCCAGCCTTGTGTCTCTCCTAGAATCAGAGAACGTGAGCACAGAAAGGACCCTAGCATCCCAATTCAGGTTTTACTATGATTCTGGGGTTTTAGAAAACTCCTCCATAAACCTGACACATCTTCTGGAAGACACTGGGGGGGAAGTAGTGGATGGTTATAAGTAATAAGCTTAAACATCTGTTTATACTAAACTGTGATATATTATTGAGCGCAATGCAAAAGTTTTACACACTTTTAGGATGTTTCAAAGAAAGGCGTTATTGATAATGTTAACAACAACAATAGCTACGACTGAACATCACGTGGACCAGGTAATGTGTTAAGGTATTTATGTGTATTGTCTTATATAATCATCAC
Source organism: Equus quagga (assembly GCF_021613505.1). Taxonomy (NCBI): domain Eukaryota; kingdom Metazoa; phylum Chordata; class Mammalia; order Perissodactyla; family Equidae; genus Equus; species Equus quagga. The sequence continues at coordinate 171,157,954 of NC_060268.1, read as the reverse complement.
AACACCAGAAATTAGGAAAGTATTCATAGTCTTATTATTATTATAGAACACTACTTCAGAAAATGGAAGCATTTCTAAATTAGCCCCACCCCCATCATGATCATATTATTCTGTTTTACTTTCTTTATAGCGCCTTTTTCTTAGTTTGTTGTCTCCTTGCTTATTTTCTACGCTCCCCCCAGCCCCTCCTCAGGGCCTAAGCCAGTGGCTGCCACGGAAAAGGAGCTCAGTAAGCTTTCGGCCAAGGCCACACAGCTGGTCAGGGAAGCAGCCTGGACGATCACCAGATGGTAAGCCCACGAGAGCAGGAGTCGGGACCATCTTCCTCTATACAGGGGCTGGCTGGGTGCCAGCTAGATAAAAATGTGCAGAAAGCAAAAAAGGAAGGGAGGGAGGAAAGAAGGGAAGGAGGAGGAAAGGAGGAATGAATGGAAACCTTCCCACATGCGTCTGGGGAGCAACCGCAGCGCTTCTCCTCCTTGAGGAACGAACTCAGTTCACGGTTTAAGGCCAACGCTGTCCCCACGCTATGCACCGGCAGACGGCAGGGCACGGGGAAAGAACAAAGCCTTAAGAACCGTCCAGAAGGAAGCGGGAAACGATGATAGAGAAGGGATAGGAAACCAGCAGAAAGAAACGAACTGCTCCTTTTTTGTTGATTTTAAAGCCGAGGCGAGCTCGGTCGGTTGCCATGGCGACCCCGGACCAGAACGGCCCCCGCCCATTGGCTGAGAGGCCGGAGCCAATGGGAAGGCGCGATGTTGGCTGGGCCTTAAGATGGCTGCCGGGTGGCCGGCTCCTGTCCCGTGAGTACAGCTGGTTGCGGGGCTGGTTCGGGGCTCCCCGGGCTTCGGGGGGCACAGGTCCGGGAATGTCTGGGGCGGGGAGCGGGGGAGCCTGTGTGGGCGGCCTCACAGCCTCTCCGCCGGGCCTGCCGAGCCCCCGGCCCGGGCCGGCCTCCGCTTGCTGGGAAGGGGCGCCGCGACGCGTTCCCCGGCCTGTGGACCGGAGTGCGGTTCTCTGTCCCACCCCAGCCAAAGTGAGAGAGGGCGACAAGGCTTTCGATCGGGAAACAGCCTCCTGTTTCCTGTTGCTGTATCCTGGAAAAGAGCTGCGGCTGATAAAGTGTCAGCGGGCTAGACATCCTGTACCGGAATCCGCGGCGCTGGCTTCTGTGCCGGGGAGGGGATGCTTCCCGTTTGGGGGTCGGAGGGTGGCTCTCCCGCCGGAGAGCCTGCAGAGTTCGGGTTGTGAGCTGAGCAGGAAAAGGTGGACCTTTCCAGAGTCACCCTCTTGCAGTCTTGAACCTTGTAAGTATTCTCACAGCGGCAGCAGACTTAAACCTCGAAATGTTATTGGTTAACTGTAAATCTCCCCCTACAGGGTCTTGTGTTTGGGGAAGTGTTTTCCAGGCCTTGGCTAAACAAACACTGTCTTTAATTAATACATAGGTATACATGCAAAATCCTGCTAAATAGTTTATCTGGGTAATCAGATGGGTAACTTAAATCCGAAGTCAGGCCTGTGATTCAGTTGTACTTTCCCTCCCTTTTTGAGAAAAGGGAACATTTTTATTATTTCAAGTCATGAAAGTAAATAGGATGTTTACATTAATGTTGGTGAAACATGCTTAAAAGTATTTTAGTTAAGTATTAATTCCAAGTCGCAGAAACTGATTATTGTCTAAATTAGTTGACAGTCGTCAGATTGGTGAGGGGTGGTGATTTGTGATTATTGTAAAGTAAGACTAAATTCAGATTAGACAAGGTTGAGATTTCTATTATTTCTAATTGGGTACAAAACGCGGGAAATAAGACAGCATCGTTTGGTGAAAATGGCATTGAAATTCTGGAATATTAGAGACAGAAGACATTTTCTTATTATGCTGCTCAGATTATGTATTTTGGGTTTTGGTTATAAGCAGCTGCTTGGTCTTCCAGAAAATGTGACATTTTTACCCAAACTTCTGAATGTGACCTTGATGCATGCAATTTAGTAGAGCATCTTACCTAGCTTTCTGCACTTAAAAAGTGAGAAAAAAAATTCTTCATCAAATTTTAACAAGTCTGGAATTACAGGCTAGAATCATTCTTCAGACACACTTTCCAATATTTGTCTCCAGGAATATATTACTACTTGAAATTCTGCCGTCTAAAAGTTTATAATTTGAAGCCATAGAGTTCCATTTTTGTAAAATAAGTGGATCACAGTCCATTAGGCAAGTCAGTTACTTCGTCTGTAGAAGAGAGCAATTCCTAGTGGAAAGGTTGTTATGAGGATTAATGGTACATCCGTGCCTGTCACTTTGTTTGTGTGCCGTGTATAGCAATGACCTGCTTTGTTTCCTCTTTCTGGTTCTGTTTCTTCTGTTGTGACTGGCGTATCCTTCTCTTTCTCCAGAACATCTTTCAGGTGTCCTGTCTGAAGTACAGTCTTCTTGAAGACCGGCAGTCTTGGCCAGGGCAGCTAGGTTGAGGAAAGAACTTTATCTCCTGGGCTGGTGGGGTTTAATCAGTGTTGCATCTGCCAGGGAGAAAATGGAGTGTTAGAGCAGAGAGTGAGGTGACTGGGCATTTGAGCGCATACAATGTTACGATCCATAAAGAAACGTTTTAGAGTTGCAGTACATTTCAGAGATCATCTGATCAAGCTCTTCATTTTATAGCTTAAGGATGGAGACCCACACAGATGTGGTGGCTTGCCTACAATTATGTTGTTCAAGACTAGAAACCCATCTTCTTACTTTCAAAACCGTTCTTCCATGCTGTCCCCGTCATTCCCAGTCCTTTTACAACCCAGAACCCCTTTTATAATTTGCTATCTCCATGGATGCCATATTTTGAAAGGTTGTGTCTACTGAAATATATTCACTATTATTATTTTTTTAATAAAAGTCAGATCTGTGGCTACCAATCAGAGCCTCTGATGAACGCATATGTGGTGAAGAATAATACTACATTGAATTTAAGTCCCTTTGCCTAAAAGTGGATGATATTGTCTGAGGAAAAATAAAATATGTCAGGTTTTTTGAATATTGAAATTGGGTTAGAGACCTCTGTTAGTCTCTTCATAGAACTTTGTAAAAACCTTAGATTAGGAACTGCTGAACTGTGTCGTGTTGTTGATGCACTGCGCTCTGCCCAAGTGTGCTAAATACTGACTGTGGTTGGTTTTCACGGGCGAAAGAAAACCCAGCCATTCAGGCCAGGATGACACAGAAATATTTTCAGTTCACAGAAAGTTGTGTCAACCTAGCACAAAAGATGTTTTCTACATAGTATACACCGAATTTTTCTGAAGAATAATTGTGGAATGGAAAAAATCTTAATTCCAGAGGTAGAGAGTGTGTGAAATAAAGAAGGTGATATTCAAAACCACAGAGAAAAAAGGGAATTCTGAATCATTTACGTCTTCTTTGGGGCTAAAATGATTAAATTAAAAAATTATTTGAGTTACAGACTAAAAAATGAAAGCTTCCGTATTAATATATCAACTGTCACATAGACCTGACTATAATCTTTACTAAAAAAACTTAGTTTCTAGTTCTCAGGTATATCACATGTCTTGAGAATGCCTGAGTAAGCTTCACATTTAAGGGGTAATTTGGAGTGAACGGCTTTAAAATAAAGGAGTACACTCTGAAAGACGTGGGGGGAGAGACACTTCAAACAAATAGAGGACCGTCCTCCAGAGCAGCCAAAACAGGAATGACAGGAGGCCTAACAGAGTACCAGTTGATACCGGAGTACAATTGTACATGTGTGAACGACGTGTATATGCTATGAACAGAAAGACAGTGTTTTCAAACATGAGCCCAAAGCGAGTCACAAAGCAGCCACTCCATATTGGCTGATTTGCAGTCGAGCCATTGCTCACGTGGGCAACTCCACTTTGCAGCCTCTTCAGTGAGTCCTGTGTGTTTATCAGTGGCCACCAAGTTGTCCTTGTGTTTTTTTTTTACAGTCTTAAGAGAATAGCACATCACTTTAAAGATGTTCAGGAACTGAGTTCAGAAACATACCTTATTTGAATTTTGCCTTATTTTATGGATTTGAACATAGAGTCCACTTTTAAAAAGTTATTTTAATTTTTCTTTTTTCCGTGGGCACACACAAGGAATTATCGTACCAGCCAATGCCATCCTGAAGGCATTTTTTTAATGCCACATCAGCAAGAGCTAAAAATAGATGATTTTGAGGAAGTCCAAAAAGGGATCAAAAATGGAGAACTGCTTGAGGGCTGAGTCCAGGGCAAGCAAGACTGCTCCTGAAGGTGCAGCACGTTTGGGTGCCCAAAGCATAGACTCACCCTGCAGAGCTGGTGAAGCAGTGGTCCAGTGGAAGAACTGTGCCCGTCTGAGAGGCACGTCTTTCATGAGCAGCCACAGCTGAGCGGTGCTTGGCCGCTGCTGGACAGAAGCTTGCCATGTGTGTAGAATGTCGCTTCTGTGAGGTTAGGTGTTTTTGCCTGTTTTGTATACTGCTGTCCTCGTGTCTTGAAGAGTGCCTGGCACACAGTAGGTATGCAAAAGACACTATGGACAGGGAAAGGGAACACTGGTTTCAAACATAGAACCCCAATTATGCTGAGAAGGCTAAATCTGAAATTTGTTAGAATCTTTAAGTCCTGAAATGGATAATGAGCCTAAAGGTATATTATATGCCAGTGTCAAAGTCATGTTGGAGCTTATTGTTGCTCCCCTCTCTTTGCTCCTCAGAACAATAGAGGTATTTTTATTAATAGCATAACATCCGTTTTTCAATATTGCATATTTTACATGCTGTTGTATGTGCTAGCAAAGTATCTCAAGACTTCCTCCGTTACAACTTTTCAAATCTTCAGACCGGGTTTAGGGATGGATCCAGGTTTTATGGGCCCTGCAGCTCATATAATTTTGGGTGTCCTCTTTAAAAAAAGGAATACAGATCCTAAATAGAAAATTAAGTATAGTGCTTTGGAAAGCCTGTGCAAGGGAATAACCTTTTGAAGCTTCGGCTCCATTGTCTTCTTGGTAATTTGTTTCTGGTTTTATTGCTGCTTTCAGAAAACCACACACCAGCATTTTCTATACAAACTTCATGTCATACTTGGAACTCAGGGAACGAAATTATTTGCATCATTTGCTAAGTGAATGCACCTGAAACATTAGAAACTTCAAAACTACCTTATGAATGCTGCCACCCATGACGGAAATGGTAAAAATGCAGTCCGTGGCCGCAGAAATAATAGTAATAGCGAAAAGAACTTAGCATTGATCGAGCCCCTACAACATCCTAAACCTGTGTTGTTTTCCTGGCTTATCTGATTTAATCCTCAGGACAACCCTGTACGCAGTATAATTATCCCTGCATCCAGAGGAAAAACTGAGGGGCCGAGGTGTTAAAAATGACTCCCTTACACCACCAGTGTATGTGGAATCAGGATTCCAATTGGAGCAGTTAGATGTCAGAGCCCTTCCTCTTAAAAAGCCAAGAGAATATTTTGATGAGGATGTTTCAGAGAGCCAGCAACTGATGGGGCTGGACCCAAACCTCACAAAGTAAGATCTGATTCTTTGGACCTGGGAGGAGGTCCTTAAAAGATCTCAGGCATCCATTATTCAGAGTAATGCAAAATCCTGATGCCTTTGTCTCAGAGAGAATGGGGGTGGTTTTCTTACTGGTTCATCACACTAGGAGGCAGAAAACTCAGCAAGAACGATTTCTATCTTTCCATTTTATTTCTTCAGAAGAGTAAATCATGAGCAGTATAACCAGCTTCTCTATTTTAGACATCTTTTGAGCTAAGATGGTTTTAGTTCAGATGGTTTTAGCTCAGTGTGTATGCTAAAATAGACTGTGCTGTGGAGCTCCATTGTGAAAAGGTACGCAGTTATCTGAATTTTAGCAAATGATTACAACTCTAATTTTTTAAATCATTTTTATTAACAATAGTTAATGGTTCCCTCTACCAATGGACTATATAGCTGTGATAAATATTATCCTGAACTTTAACATTTGTTTCCCAAATACAGTATTGTTATACAGAAAAGCTGTACATTTTTGTTAAATTGTTAGGATTATACTCCATTTAGTGTTATTTTAGCAAACATAAAATTTAAAACTAGGGCATCCTTTTTATCATCATACTTTCTTCAAGCTACTTGCACGGCTTAAAAATTTTCCTTTGAATAATTGTTTTCCTGCTCCTTAGACAATAAGTCCCCTGAAAATTTTATACCAAATACAGGTGAAGCATTTAATTTTATTTTCTTCTCAAATTGTTATAGCTTGAAATATAGTAGTATAATTCTTAAATTGTCTGCAGTGTATATTGTTAGGGTCTTAACATTCTTGAGCAATGAATATTTTTACTGAATTTCCTTTTTTAGACAAAATTATCCATTTGTTAAAGAATCAAAGTGCTGTTTTCCTTAAGTCATTCATCTGGAGGACTGTCTTTACACAAACTTGCTTAAACTGCTTTACACTTTTTTTATTTTTACAAGTGAAGATTTTAATTATTTTACTATGGAGGGTACATTCCATTTTAGATCTTAAAAAAGTTTAGATGGACTGCTTCCAAACCATTGGTATAATTATTTGACTCTTGGGGTGTCTTTTAATGGTTTTAAAATTCTTTCCATCTCTTCTTTATATGTTTAAATTCATCTTTTTTCCCTTTAGAAGAAAAGATGTGGAGTGGGCTGCTACCTCCTGGCCTAAATGAAAGTGATATTGAGTTGAGTTCTGAAGATGAAGCCACGTTAGAGAATTCTGGACTTAACTTACAGGAAGATAAAGAAGATGGGACCATAACAAAAACAGAGAGCTCAGATTTCCCTACAGATGGAATGGAAGCCAAAGGAGAAGCAAATGTGAATGCATATGAAGAGTGTCCCTCTGGAATTCCTTTCAGCACGTGGAATGTAGGTTTTCTCTGCTGTTCTTGTGAAAGCCTGTGCGTTTGTGCCTGCTCCTGGGTGTCTCTGCCACAGTCAGAATGTGTGTGTTCCTGGGAGGGAATAGTTAGGGAGGATTGGCTCAGAATGCCTTTATTATTCCCTGGGTCTGTGGTCAACCCACTGGCCACTCAGATACTTGGTTTCATTTTTGTTTTGTTTTTCATAAAAAGAGGAAGAAAAAAACATTTAGTAGAATTAGCTACTTTGCCTAACATAATACATAAGGAGTTTATATATTAATTTTATCTCTTTGTCGTCTGTATGAGTCATTGAATTTTACTCTCAGATTATCAGATTGATTTATTTAGAAATAATTGAAGATAACAACTCAGGTTTTGAGAGAGTTTTGAAGAATAGCATATCTCAAGAAGAACTCAGCTGCCTTTGTTAAATTTATATTTTATAAATGCTAGAAAATAATTATTTTTGTTACTTAATATGTTTGGTGTTTTTTGAATGTATGCTTTCCTTCAGAATATATTTGCATCTCACTTTTTTTTTACTTTTATATAGAGATTTCAAGAATTGCATAAAAAACATTCTGAACAGAAAACCTCAACTTTAAGATTCAGAAAGAAAAAAAGAAAACGATCCAGAAAAGGTGTTTTGTTTTAATTCAGGCTAATTGTCAATACTGCTAATGTTAAATTGTGACTTGCTAATTGTTGAGCTAAATTGAGTTTAGCTCAACAATTTTTGATGAACAATTTTGAAGTAACAATCAAATACTTAGATATTGACAGTTTGTGAATTCTTTTCAGGTAAATTGAAGAATGAAGAAGAATCTCGGAGGTAGGTAGAATTTGAAATATTGTCTATTCTAGACAGTATTGTAGTGCTTGTACAAATAGTTGACCTACTTACCTCTGAAACATAGAAACTAGTTGTTGCTATATAATTGTAGTTACCAGTTAAAAACAATAAAAATAAAAATAGTACATTTTGTGTAAAACGTAAGTAATTCTCTCTCTTCCTGCAGTGAGCAGTCCTCGAGGGAAACCCAGTGGAAGGAGCTTACTCAGTATTTTGGAGTCAATGATAGGTTCGATCCCCCTGTTAAAAAGAAAAAAATTGACAAGGTAAGATCTTTTTTATTGCATCTTATATTAGCCAGTGGGAAATATTTGTAATTGGCCTTACCTAAGGTATTTCTCCTCATTAATTGATTCACCGGAAAAGTTAAAATGCCTACTCTGTGCCAAAAAAGATGCTAGATGAACAAGTAAATATGTAGTTACAAATAATTTAAAAAACGGTTAAAAAGGAAATGAGCAGGGTATTGTGAAGAAATTAAAATGGAGGCCCCACTTTAGCTTGGGTCCTCAGGGAAAGCCCTTCTCAGAAGATGCCATTTCACTGAGACCAGAAGGATGGGAAGGAGCCATGTATATAAAGAATGCTAGTGTAGCGGTCATAACCTGGATGAAGATCCTAGGGAAAAAGGAGTCATCATGGGATATCTGAGTAACTGTAAGAAGGTCAGCCTGGCTGGAATGGAGTCAGTGAGGAGGTGGGTGGCCCAAGATAAGATTGGAGAGGCAGGCAGGCAGGGACCAGACTATGTAGGATCTTAAGGGGCAGAGTAAGGAATTGGGTTTTAGTCTCACAATGCAAGTGAGAGTCATTCAAGGGTTTTAAGTTAAGGGAATGACATGATCTAAGTTATGTTTTAAAAGATGCCCTTATGTGGAGAATAGACTGTAGGGCAGCAAAAGGAGATGAGAAGAGAAAGTTAAGAGACTTCTAGGCCTGAGATGATGGTGGCTTGAACAAGAATGATGCTGCTGAAGATGGAGAAGAGTGGATGGATTTGAGGTAGACTGTAGAAGTAGAATTGACAGTGTTTGCCTCTGGATTGCTTGTGAGGTGGTGGGAGGATTTGGGGCATAAGGAGGGAAAGAGAGCTATTCAAGGCTTTACCTTAAGCAATGCTGTGAACAGTTATGCTAGCTACGAAGATGGGAAAGCTTGGCGGGGGGAGATTTAGAGTGGGGCCTTTCCAAAGTTCACCGTGGGGCACGGTGGGATCAGCAAGCAGGAATAGAGTAAACTGTTGATAAAATGAGGCAGGAGCTCGGAGGAGAGTCCAAGCTTGACATACATATTGTGGAGTCATCAGTCTAGAGATGATATGAATACTTAGTAGAGGCTTGAATGAATGAGTAACTGACATATTCACCTGGGGAAATGTTGACAGACTCCAGGAGCATGAAACTTGGGTACTGAGCAGTAGGGCTAGAGGCGCAGGCGCCTGCTGGGTGAAGCCCAAGTATATTATAGCCTGCATTTGCAGACAGATGCCTCCTTCACAGATTGTTCCTAGAGACTACTGTGTGTACGTAGAGACCATTACCATTTTCTGATTAATCAGTATTTCTTGTGAAAAACCTCTGATTTTAAACTCATTTTTGGGTGGTATTGCATTGAGGGCACATGCATTAAGGAACTGACACAGCAGAATTTTGCCTGTGAACCTTTTGATTTCAACTTCGCCAAGAATTCTTGTCATCTAGTCCCTAGAACACCGGGGAATGGGAACCAGGATCACTTTCTGCTGCAACTAATTACTGCTGCTGAGCAGTCTCTTTTTCACAAATGTTCAAGCGGGTGCAGAAATGCTAAATTTCTTATAAAGAAAGATCACTAGTGGAGTTGAAACTAAAACTCAGGCTTCATTACACCATTCTCAGTTCTGTAGCTTCACTGCAAAAAGGGACTGATGAGCATTTTAAAGTGTGCTGGCCACGTGCTTGACCTTTGTGATTCTGGGAGGAGGGTCTCATGAGGAGAATGCTCTTGACCAAACCTGTTCTAAGCCGGAAAGAGGAGGGTCATGCTCACAGCCCTGATCCACAGGCTGTCTCTGCCAACCTGCTTTAGAGTCCCAGCAGCTGACTAGATTGTTCTTCTGAGGGAAGAATGGCTAAATATTGATTTCTCATAGGAAATATGTTTTAAAGTTTTGCTTGTGAATTAGGTGGTCTTTGATCTTCAGTTATTTATAGTATTTGTTGTGTTTTCTCATAACTATATTGACTTTAGAATGTCTAAATTATTTTTTAGGGAAGTTAAAGCCATGAAATTAAATTTTAGCCATTCTAAAAAGTAGAAATTTTGAGAGTATTTTTACAATCTATCTGTATTAGAATTTTATTATTACTCTACGTATATGAAATTGTCCCTTCTTGATAGTGGCCAGATATGGCTAACTCTTACTCATTGTCTAAAATTTGGAATTTGTGGAGAGTAACTTTAATAAAGGATACTAGGATTCTTTATGGAGACTCTTTTAAACATCTTAGTTTTAGAAATAGAATTCTGTTTCACATTATACATTAGATGTATTCTAGAAAAATAATAATAAGTCAAGCACCATTTTAAAAGATTTCAGTTTAAGGGAATCATCAATTGATGTAATCATCAATTGATGTGTTTTCTAAGTTTGTATTTTCTTGACAAGAGGCATATCTCTACATGAATGACATCTAACTGAGAAAGTTATGGCAATCTTCTAAATAAGGAAACTGGTGCTGCCAGGCTTGTGTCTGCCCAGGATTTTGCTAATACTTAATATTTTATAAATAAATGCAAGCATGAAAGGAAAGGAAGGATTTAGTGCAACCAAATTATTTCATGTTCTCTTGGTAGTTCAGCATCATTGCATGCCAGCAGATTCACACTCATTCTTTGTTTTGGGATCACTGTTTTACATGCACCCCTTTGCTGTCATGCTGAAGTCTCCTGTGAATCCAGCAAAGTAAATAGACATGAAAGAATGTCCACATTGGAGGCACCAAGATAAAAGCTAAGAGTAAATGTAAGTCCAGCAGATAATAGCTGCTGCTCAAGGAATCTAGAGAGGATCATGAAAATCTTTAATGCAGTGTGAACAAAAATAGCAAGGATTTCTAGTTCGTTATTTTATTTCTCTAGAGCAGAGGCTGATCTGTTACCATATCTCAGCCTTTTTATTCTACGTTCACTTAACTCTCAAGAATGGTAAAACAAAACAAACTTCTTAATCTTGTGTCTATCGTAAGTCCTTTTTTTTCCTTTTTTTGGAACACTGCCAAGCTAAAACTTGCTCAACCAAGGATGTGTATTTACAACACTGCTGTCTCCTGCTTCCCTGACAATACAGAGAGGCTTATGTTTTTAAAATGTAATATCTAAAGTGTTTTAAAGTGCTCTTTGTATTAAATTTAGGCATAATTGTGTTTCTGGCAGCAGTTCTGGGACTTACTAATAATTCTGTAATCATAACATAATTATTTTGAATCTATGAGGGAATTTCTTTGGAATAAATTTCACTCGTTAATTTCATTATAAATGTCTCAGGTATTCCTTAGTTGAATCCGTTTGATTAGTCAGCAGTCATTATTGAAGTAGTTTTATGTATTCTTAATGGATACTTTGTGGCATGAAAAACCAGAGATACTTTCAATAATTTTTAGAGTAATTGCACGTCTTTGATAAGTTTTTGTTTTTTAGTTGTTTATGTGAGGACTGCTATTGTATAATGTAGCTTTTTTCAAACTTATATTTTTAGTGGAATGGAGTTTCCAACCAGAATCTTACGTGGAACTCCAATATACAGATCGGCTAAAAGGCTGACTGCCTTGAGTGGGTGGGAGTGGGGTAGGGGTGTGGAGGGTGGGGTAGCGGCGGGAGGGGGGCTGGGGGAGTCATAGGGGTACTGTGACATTCCCCAGGTATCAATACAGAGCATTCTCTCTTGATCCCTATGTGATCCCTGTGGGGTAGGTAGGTAGGGCAGTTTTTTTTTTCCCTGCTTTTTTCTCCCCAAATCCCCCCAGTACATAGTTGTATATTTTAGTTGTGGGTCCTTCTAGTTGTGGCATGTGGGATGGCACCTCAACATGGCCTAATGAGTGGTGCCATGTCCGTGCCTAGGATCCGAACCCTGGGCCACCAAAGCTGAGCTCGTGAACTTAACCACGCGGCCACGGGGCCGGCCCCCAGGTAGGGCAGTTTTATTCTCATAATAGAGATGAAGAAACTGAAGCCTAGAGTGATTTGTCTAAGAAAACAAACAGAACAGGTAAGAAGTGAAAGGAGAATTTAACCCAAGTCATTTGGTCCCAAATCTAGATTTTTATGAAATAATACCCCAACTGAGTTTTTACTTACCTGACTCAAATAATTTAAGTAGGTATGATTTATATATAAAGGTAACAATGCTAATTCTTAGGGTTCCCGCCCTTCTTTATGGAGGGATTACCTAATTTTTTTCCCCTAGATATTAGGTCTAATCATAGCACAGCAAACTTTAGTGGACAATTCATTTGTATTAAGCTTTAAAAATCTAATATATTATCCAAATAAATATTTAGTAGCAAAATTCCTGTAGAAATATATTGTGGTACTGTTGGACTTAAAGTGTTTTAGTTACATATTGAAAGAGTTTCTTGCTATGCACATATGGATGGTTGGTCCTCAATGTTAAATTGAGAACCTGTAAATTTGTTTGATGTTTATAGTACTGCCTTCTTGACATCTGCAGCAAAACTGTTAATTAGAGGTTCCTTATTGCCTCATGGGAACCTATTAGATACTGGCCTTGGATAATTTTCCATCTGTAGCCAAATTGCCATCCCTCAGTTTGTTTGTCTGTATTGAGATATATCCTAAGCTAAATTCTGATTCCTACCGAAAGGCGTCTTGTCTTGGAAGCACACCGAGGCCCTGCAGACTATCAACAGTGCTTCTGTGCTTCCTGCCACTCTTGCAGTATGAAAGACAGCCTCGGTACTTCCAAAAAAGATTACTCTTTGGTTCAACTTAAGACTTTTTAAAAGCCTAGTGCTCTGATCTTGTATCATGAGACTGCTTACTGACTCAAAGTTGAATGCTTGGGTCTTGTGCTTGGATCTGAGCGCTTGGCACACTGTGATGAGGTCTATAGCTATGTAGAGCTAAGCCTTCTCTTTGTTTTAATGGTATCATGATATTTCAATAGAATAATATGAACAACTTATTTATCGAATGATGACTATATTTTAAAAAGTTTGTAGGTATTTTACATATATTTTCTTTGACCCTTGCCATAACCTTGCAAAGAATGTGGTATTCTTCTCATTTTACAGGTGAGATAACTGCAACCTCTAGAGGTTTAGAGACTCACCCAGGGTTGCTTGGCTAGTAAGTAGAGGAGCTGGAATTTGAACCCAAGTCTGACCTCATCAACCATCTTCTTTGTAAACTGTTGTTAACTTATGTTCTTAAGAGGATGGAAAGGTTTTACCTAAGGATGTTTTTTACTATTGTGAGCACTTGAATATATTTGGGATGTTAATATCTTATAGAAGCAGAAAGTTTGGGTGTGCGTATGGAACCAGAAATTTTTCAGAGCCAAAGGGACTATTATATTTTACTTAAATAAATTGCCCCCAAAAAAAGAAAAGGGAGAGAAAAAAGTAACAGTTATATCTAATGAAACTTTGTTAAAATTTTTAAAAAACTTTTAAAAGAGCTAAAAACAAAGTTGAACATGTAGGTGAAATTCTAGGTTTTTATTTCTAGAGGAGAATTTTGGTCATCCAAGCCAATCCTCTCATTTTCTTTAAGGGAACTGAGGCTTAGGAGTTAAGGACCTCATTTACCTGGAGCCGTGGCCGTGTTCCCTGACTCCTGGCCCACTGCTCTTTCTACTCTAGTGTCGGGCCATCTCTTGGGCTGCTCTGAATGGCTGGGGGAATGGGAGGTAGTTGACAATGAAGAGAGAGATTTGTAATTTTAGCTGATTTATTTTTAAGTGAAAATTCTACTTATAAGCTCAGCAGTTCATAAGTTTCCAGAAGAGCAGAATGTTTTCTTTTTCCCTTTGTGACATGAATTTTTAAGCTCCAAGGTAACCAAAGGGAAGTTAACTTACCAAGTTGATGTAGCATAATGACCTAATAAGTAGACCACGGGTTTATTCATGGGCATTGGTGGTAAAAATGGGGGTTCCTTTTTACTCACTGATCTACGATTATTCTGGATTCTAGAGTAAAGGAATGCAGCACCCTGGTCTTAGATAATCTCAGGAAACCTAGATAATTGGAAAGAAACAAATGGCTGCTATGCGGAAGAAGCAGAACAGCTCAAGAAAGGATGCTGTTAGCGGCCAGTTTACCGAGATGAGAGATTGGAGCAGATTAATGTGTAGGTTGTTGTGTCTGGCTACTCCAGAATTTGTGGTACAGGAAAAATTGAAGTTTGCTATTAGCATTTTGTTTTCATATATCTCAGTGGCATTTGAGGGGATACCTAATACTTTACACAGGAAGGAGAGACCATTGTATTAGCATTTCTTAAATAGAATATTTTATTTCCACTATAAAAATATATAAATACAAAGTTCCAGGAGCAGGTACTGTGCTAAGCTCTGAGAGCCAAGATGGGGAAGATATTCTTCATGCCCTCAAGGATTGTATATCCTAGTAGTGGGAGAAATTTATATATAAATAAGTGAATAAAATGTGATCCGTCTTTTAATCATAGGGGTATTATTACCCCAATATTACTGTTATGGAATTCTCTTGGAAACTTCTCAAAGTGGTGGATATGTAATAAGTGGTCCCCATTTGGGTAGGGTCCTTTCAATACTAATGCAGCCATGGATTACTGCACTGTGAATATTAACTCAGTAACACAGGCTGATTGAATGCCTCCGGTATAAGAGGAACAGGGCTGGATGCTGGAACACAGCAAACTAGTAACACACATGTCTGCTCTTAGTATAGAACCCAAGAGGGGAGACAGATAAGCAACCCACTGTACTGTGTCAGACCAGCGAGCGCTGAAGAGAGATGTGGAGTGCAGCGACAGCACAGAGTGCAGGGCAGTTAAGTCCTGGGCATGGGGAAGGGTGTGGCAGGGTCACTGGGTTTATAGGGATGTGGGAACCTGCAAAGATAGAGAAAGTGACATTTGACATGAGACTTAAAGGATGGTTAAGATTTTTCAGGGGCCAGCCCCGTGGCCGAGTGGTTAGGTTCACACGCTCTGCTTCGGCAGCCCAGGGTTTCACTGTTTTGGATCCTGGGTGTGAACATGGTGCTGCTCATCAGGCCACGCTGAGGTGGCATCCCACATGGCACAACCAGAGGCACTCACAACTATAATCTACAACTATGTACTGGGGGGCTTTGAGGAGAAGAAGAAGAAGAAAGAAGATTGGCAACAGATGTTAGCTCAGTTGTCAATCTTTAAAAAAAAAAAAGATTTTTCAAATGGAAACACATCAGAGGCACAGAGAACATAAAGAGAATGGTAAATTTGGCTAGAGATTAGTGAGTACAGCATTGCCCAAGATGGGGCTGAGAAAGCATTTTGGGACCCTATTGTGAAGGGATTTGGATGTTATTCAAGAGGAGTAAAGAAGTGATAGTGTTTTGAGCTGGGTAGTGCCATGGTGTCTGCTTTGGAAAGATACAAGACCAGTTTGGAGATGGTTATAATCTTCCAAACAGGAGATGATGAGGCCCTGAAGAAGCACAGAAGGGAGGGATGAGAGACTACAAAAAAGAGTTGAAATAAGAGCAAAGGATTGGAGGCATTGAAGATAGATATCTGAGGATTCTGTCAGGGGGAACTAAGTGGGTGCTCAGCTCCTAAGGAAAGCAGGGCAGGAAGTGATGAGCTTGTTTGTAGCCATTGTAAAAAATTGAAGACCCTCCCTTTGCAAGGCCTTCAGTATGAAGATAACCAGCAAGTAGCTGGAGGTGTAGATTTTGATACAGGTGAGAGGTCAGATGCTTTGAATTATTTAGAGGTATAAAGCAGCTTGTAAGAAGTAATTGAAGCCCTGGGACTGAATATATTACTGGGCAGAGTGAAAAGTAAGAAGAAAAGGAGGCCAATCACACAACTGAGGACTACTATAGTTAAGGGTCAACAAGAGGAGATGAGGGCATCAAAGGACATTTAAGATAAATATTTGGGGAGATAGTTTTAAGAATGGGGATATAGTTGGTATAATAGAAGATCAAATAGGAAGACAAACGATGTCACTTATGAGGGTAGGGGGAGCAGTTTCAGAAGAATGATGAAGACAGAAGGGAGAGAGGATTGCATGGGAGATGACATGGAGGCATCTGATACACTGTTCTACAAGAGACAGATGAAGTACCAACATAAGAAATCTGTTTGAGGAAAGTAGGCTGTGTTAACTCATCTAGCCTGGTGCAGATTGAGGGGGACAAGTTTATTTGTAGGGTGAAGGATGAAGAAAAGAGAGGAGAAAATTTGAAGAGGAGGATTCTGGATAGCATGTAAGCGTATGGGATTAGGATGAGCACAGATGGTGGGATTAGTCTTGTGAGGGAGGATGATTCTTGGAGGCAGTTAGGATGGGGGAACAGAGTAAGTGAAGATAACACCTTTTGAGGTGGATGAGAGGAAGACAGTAGAGAGGACTTACATGTCCTTGGTTCATCCCTTCCTCCCCCCTCCTTGGCCTCCCATAAAGTAGGGCGTAGAGTTATAATCTACTGAGAGAAGGAGCTAGGGTTGAGGGTATTTGGAAAAATGGAAAAGATGTATAACAGCTTCTTAGAGGAATGTGGTGGGAACTTTCAAGGGCAGAATTGAGAGCCCACTCAGCTGAGTTTCAAAAATAGCTTTTAGTGAAGCCAGCGAATTGAGTTATTTGGTTTCCTCGAACATTGCTGGGACACCTGGATGTTAAAGGACATAATAGAAACAATGGTTGGGAATAGCCAAAACAAGGTAAGATGTTGGAGGTCACTGAAGGCACTGCTTAGGTCGGTGGTTCTCAAACTTCAGCACGCTTAGAATTGATGGATTGCTGGCCTCCACTCCCTGAGTTTCTGATTTAGAGAATTTGTGTTTCTAGCAAGTTCCCAGGTAATGCTGATGCTTGTGGTCCAAACTCAAACTTTGAGAACCTGTGGCTTAGAGTCTAGTTTGAAAAGGTTGATCATGGGTTGCAGGCCAGAGAGAGAGGATAAGAGAATCCAGGAAGAGACTGAAGGACTGTGAGAATAAATGTGTGGTGCCAGGGTATGGGGTCCAAATGAAGACAAGGCAGGTTCAGTGACTTTGAAGACTTGGAATAAGTGAAGGACAGAGAGAAGAACTCTAGATTATAAAGCTTTGCAAATGGAGCTTTCAGGTGATGTCTACTACATGGCCTTAGATCAAGTCTATTCACAGTATTGGTCTTCCAAGAGATAAGGAGCCTGTGCCTGAATGTAACTCTGTACTACTTCCTTCTTTGAGAAAGTCTTGTTCTCCTCCCTTACCATCACTCCCAAAAGTCAGCTATGGGTAGCTGGCACAAGCTCCATTCATGGACTGGCACTATTCGCAGACCAGACTGGTACACAGACCATGCTTAGAGTGACATTGGCCTGAGTATAGACTACCGAAGTCGGGTGGAGTTAGAGGTCCTTGAAGATGAAGGATGTTGGAAAAGTGAGTCCAGGGTGTTGTTTGGACCATCAGGAAAAGAGTTCTGCAGAAATACAAGAGAGAAATTTCTGGAGACAGAGCCAGAATGGGAAAACGTAGAGTTGTGTGGCCTTGGGTCACAGCCTGAGAGATAATTGAAGGAAAGCTTCAAGCTTCTGTTGGGAATAAGAAAAAGTTGTTTATCATCCTTTCAGGTCCTTAGGTGGGCTGAGGGATTGTGAGAAGGAAAAATCTTCACCTGACACAGACATCAGTGACAACCTCACTGGTCCTTGTTTCCATAATCTTTTTAGGCAAATTATGTGTGTGTGTTTTTTAGGTCTCATTTCAGCAAAGTGCTACAGCGGAACAAAATTTCTCTTAGGTGACTGGTATAATCAAGCAGTGCACTGATGGAGGAGGCATTCCCAGGATTTCTTTTATTAGATGAGGAGGGAGAAGTCAATTAACTGAAAATGTCCCTTCCACATTTTCATTCCTGGTATCCATCTACTAAGATGCAGTAGATAAGCCATTGTTAGGTTGAAAGTTTCTTGCAAGAAGCATATATTAGACTACTTTTTAAAATTTATGTTTTCTGTAGTAACTATTTCCACAAGCTAAAACTCAATTTTTTAAGACTAAGCGTCTTTCCATAAGCGTATGATGAGTCCTACTTAGTCTGTTTAGTAAACCCATGAAAATTTTAATTATGATTTCCTGAAGTATCTTCAGCTAGGAAATAAAAATATTTCCGTAGGAAAATAAAGTCATTCTTATATATTAACTTTCCTCCAATGTTTAATATCCAATTAATAGCCACAGTCAAAGACTGGGAGAGGCTGTTGAATGAGGGTCTCAAGCTACAGAAATGGGCAGCAGAGAAAAGAGGCAGGGGAAGATCATGGTTGAGAATACAGGCTCTCCGCAAACCTGGATTCCTGCAATGTCCTCACCACTTAGGGACTCTGTGACCTTGGCCAAGTTGTTGAAGCTAAGCCTCTGTTTCCTCTTCTTCCAAACAGGATAACTGTATTGTTTCATGGAGTTGTTCTAAAGATTAAATGAGCTTTCTTATAGCACTAGGCCCAGGGTATACCACATAATAAGCAGCCATAATTTCCTACTATTATTATTGTTATTAAGAGGAAGCTTAGGCCTTGGAGTCACAAAAATCTGGATTTGCATCTCTTTTTTTCCTTAATTTAAGAAGTTATATGACCTTGGATAAGCCATTTAATGTCTCTGAGCCACCTTCTCCTCGTCAGTAAATGATGTGAGGTCACGGTGAGAATTCAGTGGTCTAAGTGGGCAGTGTGTTTGGTGACGTCTTGAGACATAGTCTTTGCTAGCAAATGTTTGCTCTTCTTTCCTGCCTTTAAGGTTTAGGGTTCTCTTCTTTCTAGTCAGGCCTTGAAAAGAGCGTAGACCAGGCTGTGGAAGAGTGGGACATTGAGAAGGCGGAGGAGCTCAGCAACCAGCTAGCTACTCGAGAGGTGAGTCACACTGATGGCACATTTTCTGTATTTCCAAATTTTGTCAAATGAATGTACATTCTTTTATAATCATGAGTAAGTTCACTATTCAGATATTTGATCTCTTTTGTCACTAGGAAAAGTCACACATAAAGAGCTCATACTGGCGTATGTTCTGTTGTTGTTTTGTAGTTCTTTTTTGTCCTTTCTAGCAAGAAAGCTCTCCTGTGGCTTTCCTTTTTAGCGTATCCCTATCTCCTTGACCTTGTTCTTAAACTATAACTCCTCATGGTGTTTGATTACGTGGAGAGCATCATTGGTCATCTCTGTAAACTGTTGGCCACGCACACTCTTCCTACTCACCTGCAGGTGAGCGTTTTTTCTAATCTGAGACTAGTGATGAAATTATTATTTCAGTAAATCCTTCTGTGGAAATACTGTTCCACTCTTCCATCATCAGATATAGATATCAAAAGATCTACCATTGATGGCTATTTGTTTGTTTTCTAGTTTTGGCTGCTGGCTGTAAGTATCTGGTGAGGTTTATGTATTTATGTAGAGGAAAGAGAAGTCCAGAAATGAGGCTTAGGGATTCAGACATTATCTTTTTTTTTTTCCTTAACCCTTTTAAAATCAGTTGTCACATTAAATACTTCTGTGTATAATGTGTGTGTATACGTATATATATGGGTATTTATTAATGGTTAATTTAAAGAAAATTATAAAGCTATGGGCTTGAGTTTGGGACATAGGCAAGAAGTATCATAAATGGCAAGTAGGTGGCCTTTTCAAAAAATAAAGTAAATATTAAAAAAAAATTTAGTGTTTGCTTTTTTCTTGTAAGATTCATTCTTCCCTTTCTATGATACTTCTTGTGCTTTCAGTTTATTTCCTCTCTTTCGTCTTTAAAGTAGCTGTATTTTGATTTCATTGATTATAGCATTCATGGAATATATGGTCGTCCCTCGGTATCCACAGGGGATTGGTTTCAGGACCTCCAGCAGATAGCAAAATCTGCAGATGCTCAAGTCCCTTATATAAAATGGCATAGTATTTGTATTTAACCTATGCACATCCTCCCGTATACTTTAAATCATCTTGGGTACTTATAATACCTAATATAATGTAAATGCTATGCAGATAGTTGTTATACTGTATTGTTTAGGGAATAACGACAAGAAAAAAAGTCTGTTGATGTTCAGTACAGACTCAACCATCAAAGGCCTTTCGATCATGGTTGGTTGAATCTGCAGATGAGGAATCTGCAAATACGGAGGGTTGATTGTAATAGCATTTTATTACAGTATTTTCAGATAGAAAGATACAAGTGTTACATTTTAATAAAATGAATTTGACAGTCTGTTGAATGGTGCCGCAAACTCAGTAGGATGTCAGCGTTAGTTGTTGATTATTATAGTGGCTTCTTCAGTTTGATAGCTATCTGGGCCCTTATCCCTACAAATCAGCTGTGTGCTAAAGCTCATCTTTAAAATTCTATTCAACAAACATAGCACCAACTGTTTGCTAGTAAGTAGACTGTTTTGGCTCTTGGAACTTACCTTTTAATAGAAGTGCCATTAGAAGTAGTGGTTAAGTTTCTTGGCCAGCCTGCAAATATATACAATATAGTAAATTACACCGGGAATATATCTTATCTCCAAATTTTGGGAAGTTGACTAGGAAATGTCAGAGAATGGTGGGGACGGATCCAGTGGGTAGATATGGCTGCAAGGATGGGGAGGGTAGGCACGGTAGGACGTGATGGGGGTAATGAGTAGCTCAAGGTGTAAGTGGGCTTTCAGGGACTGAAAGGCTCATAAGGCAGCAACACCAGTCTGGGTCACACTTAAATAGGGAGTGTGGAAGATTTTGGCAGCCTGCTGTGAATATCTGCCTCATTTGAGTCAGGAGCAAAACTTTAGAGAACTGATACTTAAATACATGTTGTGCCACATGTTGGAGCACATGTCTCTTGAATCCCTTTAAAAATTCTGGGTCTTTGTTACTGTTTGCTCTCCAGCAGATGCCTGCACCCATCAGCACACGGCTGGTCTCTGAGTTGACTAGATAGTTCCAGTAAAGCTAAAGATAGACATGTAATAAAAACCAGCAGGGCCTTACGGTGTTGCTGCCTGGTTGTTTTCAGAAACGCTATGGACTTCTGTGTATTTACTGCTCTCTCAGGGATCATAGGACTCAACAAACTGGTGTCCCATTGTCATTGCTTGTCCAGTCTTCCTTTTGGAAGACCCAAGAGTTGTGCATTTTGTGATCTCTCCCAAATAACATGGTAACTGTGACTCGCCAAGAGACCCCAGGTCAGTAAGCCTCCTCAGATCTTTGCCTTGCTGACGGAAGGAGGAAGAGCGCAGAGCCTAGTCTGCTGTTGAAATGTGCACTCCACATGATCCTTCTTGTCTTTGTCTGTTTAGTAGCACCCCCGCCTGAGGCAAGGGGAAGCGTTTTCTTTACTGCTGGTTCTGTGTTCCTTTGAGGGTAGTTAGTAATGCTCAAATTTTAAGAGTAGAGCACATTTTATTTTTTTTAAAAGATCTTTCGTTTTGAAATAATTTCAGACTTTCAGAAAGTTGGAAAATTTATAGAAAGATTTCCTATTTATACCCTTCACCCAGATACTCAAAATGTTAACGTTTAACATTTGCTTTAGCATTATTTCTATACCTTATTTAGATTTGCTAAATGTCTCATTAATTGCTTTTATAGCAAAAGAAAATGTCCTTTTTCCTGGTCTAGGACGTCGCGTTTTGTTGTCATGTCTCTTTAGTCTTCTTTAATCTGGAATAGTTCCTCAGTCTGTCTTTGTTTCTCAGGACCTCAGTGTTTTTGAAGAGTGGAGGCCGGACATTTTGTAGGATGTCCCTCAGTTTGGTTGTCTGTTTCCTCGCGGTTAGACTCAGGTTCTGCATTCTTGGCAGGAATATCACAGAAGTGATGCTGTGTCCTTAGTGCAAGCTAGCACGGGGAACGTGGTATGTGTCCGTCTCATTTATGGATGATGTTGGTTTGATTGTTTGGTTAAGTCGGTGTGTCTCCAGTTTCTCTTTATAATATTACTGTTGTTCCCACGTCATTAATAAGTATCGCTTAGAGAGATGGGAGATGATTTGAGACTGTAAATATTCTGGTTTTTATTATACTTTACTCACTAGTTTTAACATCTATTGCTGATTCTTTTTCTGCTTGGGGCAATTATTATTATGGTGGCTGTCAAATGACTTTAGATTTTTAAAGTATTATTTGATTGTACTTTTCGTCTTCACCTGGCAAACCAAATCTAAAATTTGGCTTAGATGAGGTATTGGATTATAGAATCTTCTATGTATCCATGTTCAATATCTCAGTAAACCTGGACGGTTGATGCCCTGGGAGGGGATGGGGTTACCAGTGGCCTTGTGTCCACCAGCGGTTGCTTATTAACACCCACCTTGTCTTCCTCACCAGTGTTCACTTGGGGGCTTTCCTTTCCCTGCCGTTTGCAGCTGCCTGTCAGAATGTACAGAAGTAGTGCCGCAGGGGCCTCAGACCTGTGCACTTGAGGATGTTAGGTTTTGGTTTTGTGTTTTGTTTTGTCATACTGCTGTCTTAGAAATGGGAATTGCATAATATTGACTAGGTATTTTTCATTTTAAAAGTTATTTCCTGTCACACTTTATGACAAATGAGATTGCTTTGAAATATGTGATGTTTTAAGCAGTAAGGACAGTAAACATTTTTCTCAAGTGTTCTTTTTACTCCCATACAAATATAATGCTTTGTTCTAGTAAAATAAATTAAACTCATTTAGTGTGGGGTTAAAGAATTCTGATTAAAAGAGAAAACAATAATTTGGGCCCTATTTTTTTTTTTTGTTATATATGTGGAAAAACATCTGGAAAGTATTTGCTCTTCAGGCACAGACATTGGAAAGATACTGATGCCCTGTTAATTAAGCAGCTGTGAAGAATAACTAAAGTAATCAAGATGGAATTCTTGAATAAATAGTTTAGTTTGAGATTTAATTTTTCATATTTATCCCCTTGGTGCCAGTCACTGTGGATATGAGAGATGGGATTTTGAGAAGTAAGTAATTGTGAGTTTGGAGCAGAAACTCTCTATGAAATAATGTATACGTGCATGGTAGGTGTCCTCTTGGAAATCAGGTATATTGGTTTCTAATCAGTATCGTTTTCTTTTTTTGAGAAGCAGTGACTGCGACCTGCTGATAAAGCCTTCGCTCAGAGGCACAGATCTCAGACTTCTTAAAGCCTTTTCCAAACATAATAAGTGAAACTAATTTTTGATGTTTAACATTTATAAGCCTGTGAAACCAATAGGGCAGCATCAGTGTTGAGAAAAATGAAGCCAAAAGTAGAACCATGTCTGAGAATGGGCCTTGAAAACAGTTCCTAAAAAAAAACGGTGTGCCCAAAAAAGGCTGTCAGTGCACATCATTGTGACACTGCAGGCACGTATGTTTCCAGAGTCACATTCCTTCAAATTAGCAATGACATTAGGGATGTTTATAATCTGGTTTGGGGGATGGCTCAGGTTCACATGTTTGAAGCCTAGATTGTGCTGTCATCTTTGGTTTTTGCCATGTAGTAATATGGTTGCTTTGGGACTGTCCCTCTTGTTGATTAAATACTTCTTTGTTGTTAACAATCCTGGAGGACAGATGAAGTGGAAAAACATACTTGAGTTTTTGTGGTACTCGAAACTGTTCTAATTTGAAAAAAAAGTTGTTTTGTAAAAACTATTATGTCTATATATATATGCATATACACACACACACACACACACAAATATTTGAGCATATTTGTGACTTGTTAACCTCTGGCTTGAGTTGGAAGTACATTCCATTCATTGATGGTGATCCTTGAAAATATCATCCTTAGGCACTAGTCTTTTCTGACACGTTATCTTTGTTACAATCCAGATCATACCAATTTATAGTAATCAGTAGAAACAACTGTTTTAAAATTAAGTGCTAAAACCTAGATTTGATTAAGTAGGCAGTGCTTAGGTTGAATCTCATACTTTGGAAAGAGAATTTTTCTCTCAGCATATTCATATTAGCCTGGTGTACATGCAAACCAGCTTGGTTTGGCAGCAAATGGTGAGTTTCTACCACTGAATGAGTCACACCTACATTAACTAGATATATTGCTCAGGCTGATTTCAGTTACACCTGTACAGTGCCAGGACAGAAATGAGTGGGGAAGAGAGGTTGTCGGTGAATTGTGTTGGAGCTTTGTATAGCTTATGTGCTGTGTATAGATTACTTTTTCTGTAACTGACTCCAACAGGATGGGCTTTGGCAGCATCAACTAAACTTATTTTCCTTGAAAACATCAAGGCTTCATGTTATAACATTATAACCATGAAAGAGTAGGCATGTTGTTCTTTTATAATTTGCAAGGTATTAATATTCACATCTGAGATATTTTGGTTATAATCTGCTGCCGTCTTTGCTAAGACTAAAACCCTTAAATTTGGGATAATGATACAAAATGTTTCATATTTTAAAGCTCTTTTGCTTGAACTTATGAATGGAGGTCTAAGGCAGTGACTCCAGCGCTAAGCTGTTGAGCACAGTATTTATTTGAAACCTAACCAAGGTATCACAAGTATAAATGAGAAAAAATTATATCTTATTTTAATAGTATGCTTTTTATAGCTGTAAATAAATACTGCATTGGCAGTATGAATTAAACAGGATTTAATTTTAATTTTGTTAAATTTGTTAAATAGACTACTTAAATTTTTGGATTCTAAAACATAGGTAGGTTAATAATGTTGAAATATTAATAGTTTGTTAATATTTAAATAACAAAGGTAGGAATGGCCTATTTTAAGAACTAACGTTTGAATTGATTGAGTTGTATTCTTTTCTAGCTAAATAAGCTAAATGCTCTCTAAATTTGGGCCGATTATTAATTTGTAGCTTGAGCTCTATTTTTAGAGCAATTTACTAGAAAATCTGCAGGCATTCTCATGAAGAGGGGTGTATATACGTTTGAGGAGATCCTTTCTGCATTTTGTTAACATCTCAGAAATGGTTCTTTCTCAGAAATGCTTTGGATGCCACAGCACTCGCTCCAGCAGTCACAGTTTCCCCATACACTGTATTGTTAGGCTGCAGGTTCCCTGAGAGGATTCTGGCTGCACTTCACGCTTTTCATTTCAGTTACTAGTTTTATGTCGATGTACATGCCATGTTGTCTTGATGGGATAAGAGCTTGAATTACCTGTCCCCCCCCCCCCCCCCCCCCCCCCCCCCCCCCCCAAAAAAACCTCCTCAAATAATAGAATTTTGACAGAGTTACCTATCAAAGTACCTGGAGCATTATCCTATCTAGGGTTCAAAAATGAAACATTTGTTTACATTTTTGAAATAGAGATGCTGCCAAACTTGTAAGTTTAAAGTTACTTCTCATCAGTGCTATTTTCAAAGCTGTAATATTTTAGGAAAGGTATTTGCATCACACACACAAAAGCTGGATTGAGAGACATTTTACAGTGAAGCAGATCTTGTGGTTCTAAATCCTTTATTCTGTAATCGAGAGCAAAATTATTTTCTTCCCATTTTCATAACCACTTTCATTGGGTAGAAATACCTTAACAGTTATGGTTCCAAGGTAAAACAATTTATTGAGATATGAAGCTGAATGTATATTCCAACTAGGTATTTATCATTGGAACCTGTGACCCTCCAAAGGATGGCAGATACTTTGTATTTTCTTAGTTATTGTGATTTCTAGCCACTGAAGATTGGGTAAAGTAAAAATGGATTAAATATTACTCATTTTATATTAAAAATTTTAAATTAAATATCTGCATTTCGACATTTTATTTTTATAAAAAGGAGATTATTTTTGTTGCTAGTACCAGGGGTGTGTATGAAGAACACAGTTTTTCATACAAAGTCATCTAATGCCTGCAAACTCTCTGGCAAAATATATAGTATGTCCCTCTTTGAAATTTGACTGCTCTACCTTCTGTCTCTTTTTCTTTATCTTTTTTTTCCCTTTCCTCTTAGACAGTAGAGTTTTGGACCATTTTCTTTGTGGTAGATTTCACTTATTAGCAAAGGGCAAGCATAGAGGCCATGGGAGAGTGGGGTCCTCACGGAGTGAGCTCTTCCTAGCCAGCAGCTTGATCAGGCACCCGGGGAAGCTGGGCGTGCTCTGCCATGGGAGGGGTATGTGTGTCTGTTAAGGGTCATCTAGAACTGATTCACTCTCATTACCTTTGGTCATTTCTCAGTGGTTTTTTAATTTAAATGTTCCTCTGTGCATCATTTCATAGTCTGCACATAGTGCGAGGGGCTTTTAAATGGGGATTTTAATTCTTTGAAGCCTTGTTCTCTTCAGTTCTTAGAGGTAATTCAGTTATTTCATATAGATGAACAATTAGCACAATGTGGGGAAAATAAGCTGTACGTATCCAGGTAAGGGAAGACCTAGTTGAATTCCTTTACACTGAGTTTAAAGGTTTGTATATTCCTATAAAAAACCGTGTACAGCCTTGAAATTGGAGCGTTTTAACATGAGAAAAATAAAAATGGTACTGAGTGATGGGTTTTTAGGTGTGCTTACCTAGATCTCATTGCATTGAGGATGTTTTCTTTTAACCTCTGGGCTGTGATTGGGTGATCACCTAGAATGGCGTTCCTTATGCTCTCTTTTAATTATGTTTATCTGTGCTTTTAACAAACCTTAAAAAAAGATTTCAGATGTTACAAGTCTAATTAAAGAGACAGACAAAGCACAGTTTATACTGTAGATTTTTTCTGCAGTTCAATTAATCAGCATGTTTTCTCTTTTAATTAAAACCATTTTAGTAAATTAAAGCCCACAGCAAAACACATATATAATTTGTTTGTAATTAGCTCTTAATTGGTGGTAGTTGAAGCTTAGCACCCTTGGTTTCTTTCTTCATGATTGCCATTTTATTAGCAGCCAGTCATTAATTAATCTTTTTCTAATTAGCTTATAAAACTGTTGATGGCACATTATTGTAAATGTGATTTTAAGTTCAAAGCTTGTTAATAAGCTTTCTTACTTAGAAGAACAGAGATAAAGAAATTGCTGAAAACAGTACTACAGTTCTTAAAAAAAAAACTGTCTTTCTTATGGGAACTGTGTAAAGCATCTAACAGCTTATGGTTAATTTTTTAATGCTTTTCTTCCCTTATGAATGGAATAAGTTGCTTGAATATAAATGTCTATATCCAGTAGTAATTTCAACAGTATAACATCTTTTCTCCCTCCTTTGGAATGCTATAATCTACCTATAATTTGAAGCCTTAATAGTCATCATTAAAACAGATGTTATATAAACTATTTTATTATGAACTCAAAGTTGAGTATATGAATCAAAGTATATTTTCTCATATGTCATGGACCAAATACAAATTGTTTTTTATAAATTACAAGGTGAATCACATGTATCATATATATATACATATATATGATATATGTGATATGTGTATATCAGTATATCTTTATGATGTGTTTTAAAAACAGGATTTGTTGGGTTATGCATTGAAGTAAAAACCATTTGGCTGTAACTGATATGAAGTTGTAGGTATAAAAATAAATAATAGATGTTTGTACAGTTGTACACACACTCATATATATATAGTGCACAAAGGTGCAAACCTGTGCATGTGCATTTTAAGATGACAGTGAAATTAGGCTAATTCCTATAACAGAAAATTTAAAATCAGAGTTTAAATGACTGGATATGGCACAGCTTATTTGCTGTCATCAGAGCTTCAGCATCTCAGGTATGATGGTGGAGAGAGAGATACCGATCTAAATGTAGACGTCCTGAATTTACTATAGCACAGACCATATTAAATTGTGATTTGAGTGAAACACATATTCTTTATTGAAATTTACTACTCACTTCATAAAACCTCTTAAGTGCATGGTGTTCTGAGCTGTTTATTGATATTAGTGCAAAGTTTTGAAAGTTATAAGACAATAAAGCATTACCAGTCATTGGAAGTCCTTTTTCTTATTTGCTTTTTGAACTTTGCGTGTTATTTCAACTTTGGCTGTTTCTTTGCTTGTTTTTAAGAAGGCATTTTATGATGTCATTGCAAGAGACACTAGAAAGGGATAGCTGACAAGGAAAAAATTAAAAATTGGATAAAAAGTAAATGAATAATGTCATATTACCAAAAAGATGAGAGGCTAATTTGTGCCGACTTTTTGCTAATTTTGTTCAAGCCTCAAAATGAGGAGCTGTCACCCGTTCTGTGTAGCACTGATGACAGTGCCAATGATCCATGAAATAAGCTGCCGCTGGCTTTGTTCTGATAAGAATGAACAAATCTGCACAATGTTCGGCTCCCAGAATCTCATTTTCATACTTGCATGCAGGCTAAAAGAAATAAGCTGTTTGCAGGCTTGATTAATCAGACATTGGAGGGGTTTTTGTCTCTTTGATCTCTTTCGTCTCCTAGGTAACTTGCTTGACATTAATGTTGAGCTTGAGTAAAGACAATCAGGAATTGTCGACCAAACTGATATAAAAATTAAAGACCTTAACACTTTAAGTACTCCCGTAATGGTTCCGCTTTACTTCAGAAAACATCTGTTTTCATTTAATTAAAGAACAAAAGAGAATAGCATAAATATTTTTCATGGAGACCTATTATCCCATACAAAGTTAAAGTATGATAATTGGTATTTTTAAATAAGTGCCTTGAAAGTGTTCAAAAGGGAGGAAAACTTCATAAATCTGCTGCAAGCTAGTAATTTTGAGATGAGTAAAATATTTTATGAAATGGATCAGAAGTTTACAGTTATGGTAGATTAAGCTGTTTGAATCAGATGCTTCAAATGATTATCAGCAAACTTGAGAATGGCAAGGTTTAGCAAGAAAAACTAACTTTATTTTGAAAGTTTGTCTTTTAAAAATCTCTACTATGTTACAAGATGTGCCATTATATCTATTTTACAACCCAATATGATTTACACATGCTAAACCTGTAAAATTGAAAGGAATTAAAAAAATGTCGCCGTGCATTTGCTTGAGGTTATGCAGACGCTTTTACAAATCTTCCAAGTGGCTGTAAAGATGAATGCCTCAAGGGTCCAGCCAGGGCCCAGCTTTTCCAACCAGCTAAAGCCCTTATCTTAAATCCAAGCAAAGTACCATTAATCTTTTTGAAAGACCTTTTATGGCTTTTAATATATCCCAAATTAGAACATTTTACACCCTTGGTTCCTGAAATATGGTGATAAAAAGCCTTTAGAGCTTAATTTTCCTTACTGCTTGCTCTGACCAATTTGCAGTTCTTTGTGATAATGTTTAGACACCTTAATTAAAATGCAGCAAAATATTGGATGTTCTATATGGAAAATGCTGATACTTTGGCTACACATACAAGAAATTCTGTATATATTTTTATTCATTTAAAAAAATTTCTTCCCACATTGTGTTGCTATAGTTATCTGATGACCTGAAACAGTTTTTTAATATGAAAACCATTGACTAAGCTTTTTGTGATGTTTACATTGGGCATGAAGAGGCATTTTTCTTTTTACAGAAGCAAAAGGGGGATTCTTGTCGGCCTATATTATTTGTTTGTAATACTGAGACATTGCACGATATTCTTTTATCTTCTGAAACTCGGGTTAGTCATCTTGCCTGGGAAAATGCGTTTCTTCTCAACTGTCTCTTCCATAGGAGATCTTATTATCCTTTCATATTTCCAAATATTTCCATTCGTTTTTCTTTCTTTACAGAAATAAATGAAACACGTTCATTTTAAGCGTGTGAAGGACACAAAATTGATATGAGTTTTCATCATCATTCCAAGCTAAAAGATTCATTCTGTAAAATACGTGGACCAGGCTTGTTTAATGTTTATCAGCTGAAGAACATTCCACTTAACCTAACCCAAGGCAAAACACTGTTAGGAGATGTACCTTTTATACAAATGGGTCTGTGAAAGTGTTGCCTATCGTTTATTATATTTATGTAGTCCACAAAATGATGGAGTCCTCTCCTGTAAATACGTTTCGTATTTGAAGAATTTTTAACAAGTTTATACTATGTCTCATGGACCGTGTGCTCCAAATCTTTACTGTGATGCTGATTGTGCTGGATTTGACCTTAACATTGCTAGAAAACTAAAAGCTTCACGTTCTCAGAGTACGTGACCATGTTGAGATGAAGAGTCGAATTTAAATTAAATGCCCGTGTGTCCAGACACACTGAGGTGCTTTTTGGTTTGTCTATCCCAAATCCAGAAAATCCGTACTGGGAAATTTCAACAAGCTAAAAATGTAAGCAACATCTTAATTTACAACAGTTATAGAAAATAATTTTATCACGTGGTTAATGGTATATATAATTACCATTAACCAAATATGGTACGAGTCATTTTTGTTTCCTACTCAAAGTATAGGCTCAATTTAAATATAAGATACACGAGCTGAGTGGGACTTCTCTAGGGGGTGGACTTGGCAGAACCAGATCATATTTCAAATTTGTATTTGCATTTCATATATAATACGTAGGAATATAGTTAAATAGAAAAATACAGAGTTCTGTGTTTTACCTTTTGGAGGTGGGGGACAGGGAGGAGACTAAATATTTTACATGGATGTGGGGAGACCTAGCATGCATCTTAAACACAGGTGGCAAGCTGCGTTTTATGACAGTAGACAGTTCATGAGGTGGATTGACTGCTCCCCTTGTAGCCCACTGGACCCCGTATTCCCAGCCGCCTCGCGTTGAGGTGGAACTGTGTGAGTAATTCTGACCAGAGGTCTGTGAGCAGGAATGACGTGTGTCGCTTCTGGACTAAAGCATTTAAGAGCCAGTGTGAGACCCTCCAGCTCTCTCTTCCTCTGCCATAGCGAGCGTGAAAGCCACATGTTGAGATGCTGGCGCCCCAAGATGGAGGAGAGCCCTGCCAATCCACAGCTGACTTTAAGTAAAGAAATGAAAGTTTGGCCAGTGAGATCTGGGGATTTGTTGATACTGCAGTTTGACTAGCCTAACCTGACAGATGCTAACCTGATTTTTACATTTATGACAAATGGATAGTTTTTCAGTGGGTAGGAAATCCGTCTTAATGATGAATTATGCCACCACCCCTCCAGAGTTTCTTTTTCTCCTTAGAGGATGATGCGGTAGCCCTTTGATTCTCTTAGCCTTTTCTCTGATAAAGAACTGGAAATGAAAAGAGAACCGAGAGAGCAAGACCAGTATGGAAGCAGTCCCATGTAATCAGCCCGGCTTCTCCCTACCCCCCCAGTGTGAAAATAAGCCTGTTTTGTTCAGTGCTGTATCTCTAGTGCCTGGCAAAATAATGTACCTGTGCCCTCATAATATTTGTTGAATGAATGTTGTCCTTGTGCAAAAAGATGATGATGACAGTAGTGCTGGTAATACTGGTTTGAGTTTTGAGAAGACTGAGGTTGCTCTGCTTTTTCAAGGTGACTCTCCAGTCACGACTGTTCTTCCTTTCTTCTGTGGCTTTCCTGTTGGGGTGGACTAACTCAGCACCTTCGTTTAATTGTCAGGTTGCTTCCATTATTTGTAGATAAAGTTCCTGGACTGAAAAATCACACCTTCTTTTGCTCTCATTTATAAACCCCATTCAGTGCCTCATTGTGTATTTCATCCCAAAGGAAACTGTTCTCCAAGGTAAACTGAAAGGAATGTCAGGCATGCCAAGCCTCTGTCCCTAAATCTGCCTCCCTCCTTACACATGAGCTCTTAGCCGCCCATTGTGCCTCCCTGTTGACAAGCAGATCCCTAAAACCTGGGCTTTAATACGTTGACTAGAGCATGGCTTCCAGGTCTTTTCTTCTCTTCCACACATCTGCTCTCCACTAATATGTATTATGTTGAGTACAGGGGTAGAAAAGTTAAGAAACACCAGAAAGTGATTTTTACCCTTTGTTTTTAACTTGGGTTCTTAAGAGATACTTTTGAGCCATCCATATAGGTGGGCATTTTTAACATCAGAGCCCACAAAAAGGAGATCACCATACCTGTCTTGGAGACACTCGCTGAGGAACAGCAGTGCAGCAAGAGAGCTGGGTGGAGCAGAGCATGGTAACTATAGCTTGTGGCAGAGAAGCTGAAGGACTGGAGAAATACGGAAACAAAGGCTGTTAGAGGTGTTAGGGGAGTTAGAGAAGACTTGGTGGGGGTGAGGAAGGAAGCCTTGTTTTGATTGGACCTTATGGGACTCGGGCAGATGGCTGTAAGGAGGGGTGCGAGCAGAGGGACCAGTAGAGGCAACCATAGGTACCGTGCTCCTCTCGCCCAGCCTCTTCACCTCTTAGCACCCCTTAGATTCTTTTTTCTGTCAGTGAATTAAAGCTGTTGCCCATGATTCAAAGTGTGTTTATGAAGTAGTAATTAGCTTGCCCATGTTTTATTAATCACATCTATGACTGCCAATCAGAGCTTCTGATCAGCAGGAGATAGCTGGTGTGACCATACTGAGTTGCTGTAATTCTAGCCCAGAGCAAAGAAACTTGATGTCTCTGTCAGTCTGCGCAGCCTTATCAGGGTTAAATTCCTGTTCGCCTACTGAAATGCTGAAATGGCTTGAAGATCTTCATCACAACCCTGTGGACCCTCGAGGGGCCTCAGTTTGGGAAGGATTTCCATCCAGGAGGTTGGTACTAGGAAAAGGGGCTGTGGGAAGGAAGGGAAATATGGGCCACATCTCTGCATTCGTTATACTTTGGTTGTTCCAGGGGACCTGAGCATAAGAATGTCTAATTTGTAGACATGGCTTTCTTACCCACGTGTTCTCAAGTATTATATTACTGTAATTCTTGTGTTCGCTGGAATATTTATTTTCTTTTTTTTTCTTTTTCTCTTTTGTAATTCTTAGCTTGGTGTAAAAATTGCCAAAGCAGTTGCCTGCCACAACTTTGTAAAAGCCAAAAAGGATGCTGAAAATTCACAGGTTGCTCGAAAAAAGAAGAAACTTGCATGGGGGTAAGTTTAAGATTTTTAGTAGTAATTCTACTAACTTTTCACAGAAATCCTGTGATACATTTTGTGGATCCAGGTTTGTGTAATTGTTACTCATTTTATTCTTTATATCTTTGCTGAATGTTTATCAGATTGTAAATATGGAGCATTTCTTCATCCTATTTGATGTTTATTTCATAATCAATGGAGTATGTGAAAAATTTTTAAGTTTATTTTACTTTGGCACTTAGTAAACATGTTACTTTAGTAAAGTATTTAGAAATAAATTGAGATTTTTGTGTTCTTCATTTTAGGTTTGAAGCAAAGAAGAGATGGGAAACCAAAAGCAACATGGGATATATGTAACTTGCCAGAGTTCTTCAAGACATTTGAGTCTTTGAGTTTTCCCTTGAGTCTTCAATTGCTCAATTTACTGAAAAGATTTTCCTGTTTATGTTCACTGTGTCAGGAAATTGATAGAAGTAGAAAAAATAAGCATAAAATTTGCGAGTTGATTATCACATCTTTTCAGTCTCTTTCTTAAGAGCTCATCCTATTGAAGTAAATGAAGTGGAGCATTCTGTTATTAGTGCGAGAAATGTAAGCATACATACAGGGAAAAAAGGATGGGATTTTATTTATTTATATAGACCTTCAGTAGAAGATCAATTTTACTTTTATCCATTTGGTGTAGCATAGCCAGTGAGCTCCTTGTACTTATCTGTGCTCAGTGTAACTGCACTTATTCTGGAATTGTGTTTTTTTTTTTTTAAAGATTGGCACCCGAGCTAACATCTGTTGCCAATCTTTTCTTGTCTTTTTTTTCCTCCTTCTCCCCAAAGCCCCCCAGTACATAGTTATATATTCTAGTTGTGAGTGCCTCTGGTTGTTGGAATTGTGCTTTTAAGATTGGCATTTGTTTATAATGGATTAATCATAAGTGCAAGAAAGTCTCAATTGACATTGTCCTTACAAATGACTTTATCTTAACGTTATGGAAGTAATTATTGGTTCTTTATTGGAGGCAGTAGAGTTAATGTTTCACAGTCATATAATAAAAACAATTGATTAATTTTTGTGTACCTGCAGATAAAATATTACAATAAAAAAGGACAGAATGTAGTATTTGGAGGATGATTTAAATTCAACTCTGCCTGGAAATATGTTTTTAACTCTCTCTCTCAGCTATATCATTCTTTAAATTATGAGATGGCTCTTAGAAGAAGACATGGTGTGGTTGTATTAGCTGGTTGTAACTCCAGACAATATAACTTTGAACTTTCTGAGAACATGGTTTGTTTGTTTTTACTCCTCTTCTCCATTACTTCTTAAAAGATGGAATGAACTACTGAGGATAAAGAGTATTGGTGCCATGGGAAGTAGTTTTCATTAGATGTGTGTTTCATAGACCTTACTAGAAGGGGCTCTGAGAAATCATATAAGAAGCTGGTAAGACCACAGCTAGATGATCTGACTTTTTTGGTAGGCCGTTGGCATTTTGGTGCCTCCCTACTTGATGCTCAATGGAGGTCAGAACTGCTTATCATGATTTTCATCAGTTCGCTCCCTTCCTCCGCCTTCAGCGGAGGTTTTCTAGCTGTCTGATAGAACCTTTTTCTGGGTTGATAATATTAATTCAGGGACATAGGAAATTGGGCATGATTATAATTATCTTATTATTTTTAGACTTAGTAACAAAATTTTACTAATTTATGGTGGCATATTTATTGTTTGTTCTGGAATAATTGAGTAACTAGTTGCTATTTGAGATCAAAAATCATATCTTGCTTCCACTTAGATGAGAAAAGCCAGTATAGAGAAAGCAAGATTTTAGGAGATAGTGTGTGTACTTGTAGAATTCATCATGAAAAGGTTTCCAGACCAAATATTGGAATATCTTATATTTTTTGATTTAATATCCCCTATTGGGTTTTGCAGATAAAATCATATACTGCTTACCTATAGCATCTCATTTCAGATTCCTAATAGCTGAATACAGACTTATAGTATAGGAACCTTTCCTCTAAAAAGTCCATCGTCAGGGAGTATCCACTACACAGTTTGGTGGTTTTGTCTGAAGCATTACAAATGTTATCTTTGAACAGGCAGGTAGTATAGACATTCTTGCCCATCGGTCCCCAAGACAGGCCTTTCCCTGCAGCCTCTGCCTCATTGTTCTTTGCCCATGTGCCCTTAGAGCATTTAGGGACCCCTGCAGGCACATTTCACCACTCTGCTCATGCTGAGGGCTGCCGCAGCAGCCTCTTAGAGTCTGATTCGGGAGCCTCTGACCCGAAGTCCAGCTGTTAGAGCCCTTTTTCAGCCTGTGCCAGTGCCGGCGACTGCCCGCTCAGGGGTCTCATGTAGATGAGAGTGTCCTGACTGAGTAGAAGGCATTATGGTGGGACCACACCTAGCGGGGGACTCATTTGGTAAGGGAAGCCACATCTCATCAGTCTCCAGTGTTTGGGGGCCTGGGTTTTGAGAAGCTCCAAAACATTATGGTACAACAGAAGAAGGGGTGGGAGGGAAGGATGTGGGGGAGAGGCAGGGTCTGGTGGTCTTGGGTTAGCCCTGCTGGCATGTCATTTGGGACCGGTTTTATTTTATCAACTTCAGTTTGAGTTAGACATTTTACTCATTAAAGCAATAAAATGGGAACATTATTCCTAGAATACCTGTGTTGCCCGAAAAGTATAGTCATTTGTCCTTTCCATCTGGTCACAGCAAAATAAAGATTTTTTTTTCCATCGGTAATAACTTTAGTTCCTAAAGCTTTAACATGTGCATTTACTACCACCAGAATGCCTGAGTTAAATTAATGTAAACGTCAGTTATTGTTAACTGAGATTAATATGTTTCAGGCCATTGGTATGGCATTAATGTAACTATGATTTACTGTTTAAGTACTTCAGGCTACAACAGCTTACTAGAGAACAGTAATTTTGAGCTTTATAGCCCTGGTTCTGAGACGTACAGTTGGTGGTACATTCTTGTTTGGGAGCCCTCGGGATGTTTCTGATTTTCAGCAGAACATTCTATTTTTTTCACCAAAAGGAGAGTTAGAATATATAATCTCAGGTTTGTTATAATTAGTTCTGATGACAGTTAAATACCTTGACCAAAACTGTAAATCAGTAGTTAAACAGGTTTCTGCAACTGGTCATAAATCTCAAACTCCATATTTTAAATGCACATTTTTTTGAGAGACAGCCCAGGGAGGGGCGGGCCAGGGACAGGACTAAAATGTTATCTGAACTTTGAGTAATAACTTAGAATCTCAAGTTAAAATATACTGATTTCCCTAATGCCTTTTGTCTAAAATGTTATCTTTTAAATATTTATAATAACTAGCTTATTCTTTACTCTGATAAGCTTGAATTTAGTTCTTAAAATATGAAAGTTAATTTTCAAAAT
Source organism: Equus quagga (assembly GCF_021613505.1). Lineage (NCBI taxonomy): Eukaryota > Metazoa > Chordata > Mammalia > Perissodactyla > Equidae > Equus > Equus quagga. The sequence goes on along the minus strand of NC_060268.1, from coordinate 171,121,735 downwards.
GTCCAAGTTTTCATTTGTTATGTGAAGATATCACCTTTTGGAAATGGGTGTGCTGCTAAACTATAAAAAATATTGTATGGGGTTGATATTTAAATAAGTTGCCAATTGTGTGTGTTTTTTTAAGAGATAAGGTTTGGGAAAACAAGGTAATGTTATGTCAGACCTCATTTTGGAAAATTAACTTAGTGAAACCTACTAGTCAAATTCAGAGCCAACTGTAGCAATTCAAGTTTTTCCATGTTGGCAGAAGTTGCTTTTATTTTTAGTATCTGGCAGAGCAACAAATGCTTTGCATGTCAGTTTAATATTTTGTCAAGCCAACTGTTTATTCATTGGCTTAAAATTTACACTCTACTAAAGTCTTAGCCCGGACTTTCATGAAACAAATAGTAATATTTGGACAAAATACACAAAAATCTTTTTCCAAAACCAATGTAGATTGGTATTTGTGGCATCAGTGACTTTTAACATGGTAACAGATCTGAGAGTACTTTGAAAAGTCTAAGGCATTATAAACACATGGCAATACATTTCAAAGAATTAAATTTTTTTATGAAGTAATAAGAACATCTTTCTAGGTTTTCAGATTTAAATTAGAGACTTTTTGCTGGAAAGTGGAATATATGTTAGAGTAAATTTCAGTGAACTATGAAAAGATTATTTTATCAATATATATCTATTTTTGACTTCTGTTGCATACTAAGACAATAAGACCCATTTTCCATTTTTGAGGTTGGGACGCTCTATAGATTTTGATAAAATTAACAGAACTGCATTCTTTAGTCTTTATTATTTTTTCCTCCCTCCACACTGCTCACCTTAAAAGAAAAACACACTCATTCTCAGCGTTGTCGCTGTAATGAATGCAAAGACTTACTGGGGAAGGGCTTCTTGACTCTAGTCAAGAACATGGCAGCATGGAGCAGATCAGGATTGCCATGAAGAAACTTAGAAAGGAGCCACCAAACCATCATGCTCTAGTGTGAAGAGGAAGTGTATTGCTTCTTCAGTGGTATCTCCTTCTACTCACTTGTGAGTATTTTGGAGATATGTATTCATTTTCTAGGATTTCTTCAAATACAGCGGTGCTGTCAGAGTAGCTTCCTGCCACACTGGCTTTTGTGATCTTGATCCCTGGAACACAACCAGAGGCTTTTGGTAGGAATGTCTATTAAATGCCATGCAGTACACTATGTTTTTAGATGTGCCTGTAAAATCAAGAATTAGCTGAGGGATAATTATCTTTTTATTAGTATTAGTAACCCCTTTTTAGATTCAAGTAGAGCATAAAAGTTTTCCAAGTGAGATGGTATTTTGAAAAAATTGAATTTAGGTCCATGCCTTTTATATCTGGACCAGGTTTCTTAAGGAAGCACAGAATAGAAGGGAATGAAAGGGAAAGGGAGGGTAGTGCCCAAGAGAGGCTTCTGCTCCTGGGTGCTCCTCCGACAGGTTTCCTCCTGTGCCTACTCACTGGCATCATTCGAGAAGCCCCATCCCACACCCCCTGCGGGGCCCATGGGCTACCTCTTGCTGAATTGCTGCAGGGGGCCTGCTGTGTGACAGCTATGGAATGAGGTAATCTTTTCCCACCTCTAATTTCTGAGGGGTGTGTCTGTCCAGTTATTACTTGTTCATTGAACTTAAAGCTTTAGAAACCAACAGCTACAGTACAAGCTGTAATTATTGATGTCTGTTTCATACTCATCTGTAAGTTCTGGCATTTGATCAAGAAGTTAATATATCACTTCATCTTTAGGCTGAATGTAGCTTAGCTATAAATGATTTATTGTTTGATGGATAGTAGACAGTTATGACTGCCCGGAATAAAAAGTGTTTTCATTTGTATTGTGGATGATACTAGAAGAAGTAATTATGACTGTCATAAGGAATAGTGAAATGATGAAGTCTTGCGTTTCTTTGAGTTCCTCCCTACATAATATCTGAGAAACATTTACTGAACACCTACTGTGTGTCAGACAGTAAGCTCACTCTTGTGGATGCAGAGACGAATAAGCACTGTCTGATGGGAGATATATATATATGTAAACCATGTTTTGGGCAGCTTGATTCTTTGGACTATTAGAAAATCGGTGACTAAATACAAAGAAATAATCTACATGTAATAAATAACGTAGACTTCAAGATTTTAGTTGCATGGGTCTCCCGTCCTCTCCAGGACGCTGAGTGTCCTAGCTGGGCAGCTAGTTCACTTGCTCACTAGCTCAGTGACTGACCCACGCATGCTGACCTCTTAAGGAGTGGCATTGACACCCTGACCTTCATCGCATTTCTTGGGCTCACTGCGGAGGTGAGGGTCATTGGTAATGTAAGACTCGGGAATGAATGCAACTGTTTTGCACAATATTCAGTGATTTTAAGCTTACAGTTTTTCTCAGACTGTCAGCACGTCCTTTCTGTTGGAATGTCACAGTGCCTGCCCGTGTTAGGGTAATGTTAACTACTGCAGGTAATATGCCCCCCAAACTATAATGACTCAAACACAGAGGAAGTTTATTTCTTGCTCATGGGACAGAGGAGGATGTTCCTGTCAACACGGTGCTCTGCTTCATGCACTCATTCAGGGACCCAAGCTGACAGCAACTCTCACCTTCTTTCCCCTTAACCCTGGGTGTCACCATCTCAGTCAACCGGAAGGGAAGAAAGCATGGAAGAACAATCATGGAAAGTTCTGGGCTTGGCCTGGAAGTGGAACACGTTACTTCTGCTCACTTTGTCCTGGCTAGACCTTCACTACTTCACTAACTGCAAGGGAGGGTGGAGAATGTAGACTGGCTGTTTCCCAGGAAGAAGAGGAAATAAATTTTAGTAACCAGCTAGCAGTGCCTGCCACATTGCCTCAGTCACACGTGACCTTGACCTGAAGTAGTAACTAAGCATTACTGAGGCATGATGTGGAATAGCACGAACTGCTGTTTGCAATCTGTTGTAGGCATTTTTACTTGGATATGTTGACAGAGCTGATCAAAATAGCCACGCGTATTATCAGGTAATGTGCATGGTGGAGGTCCCAAGGGGCTTTGCGATGTGTAAGTGCTGACATAGGATTGTATGTTCAGTGAGGCTCAAATGAGAATGTAGTTGCCACTTGCAGAAAGTCAGTCCAGGCTTCATGGCAGAGGTGATGCTTAGTATAAGTCATGAAGGGTAATTGGATTTCACCCGGGAGACCAGTGGAAGCAAGACCTCCCAAGCAGAAGCAGCAGTGTGACACACTGGAGGTGCAGCAAGGAGTTGAGCAATGGGGTAGTTTGGGCTATGGAGGTTGAGCAGCAGAATGATGATGCTGGAGAGGATGGCTGGAACGCACTTGCACACAGCTTGTGAGACATGCTAGGGAGTTTGGACTTGAGTGTCTGGGGAGTGAGGGGACAGTGATGCATATTAAACAAGCAGGAAATGTGCAGATTCACACATGAGGAGTGGTGATTGGAAGGCAAAATGGAAGATAGGCCAGTTAGTTTATTTCAATAGCCCAGGGAAGAAACGAGAACCTAAAGCAAGGCTGTGGAGATTGAGAGGAGAGCTTGCATTCTGGAGGTGTTTGGTGCAGCAAGATTCGACAAGACTTGGGGACTGAAAGAGGTGGAGGGAGGGGCACGGAGGGGAGGGGGTTGGGTGCCTGTGGATGGCCGTGTGGGATGAGGAAGGTAGAGAGCAGGTGATGTAGGCCATGTTTAGTAATTTAGCCTTATTTAGCCATGTCAAATCAGACATTTAGTAATAAGATTTTGAGCAATGTAGGTCATATTTAGACACACTGTATCAAGGTACCTGTGGAATTTCCTTCTGGAAATGTCAGATGGACAGTGTACATAGAAGTCTGGAGGTTAGAAGAGAGCACTGTTACAGAAGACAGGTTGAGGAAGAGATTTGAAAAGGTGGGCTGTCAGGAGCAACACATGCTGCTGAGCTGTCAAGCGAGTTACCAGTGGGGAGACGGAGATTCTTGGCCAAATCAAAGATTTGAGTCATGATCGCAATAGATGGTGTCTTAGGTCAGGTTTCCGAGAAGCAATGTCTCAGATGTCTTGTGAAAGTTATTTATAAAGGTGTGCACTTCTGGAAAAACCTGTAAGGGAGGGACTGAAGCTGACAAGGGAGGAAAGAGATGGTAAAGCCTGGGCTCTGTAAACCCCCCTTGCGGCAAAGGCGTCAGCCTCCAAGCCCTCTGGTCAGTCACTGGCTGTGGGCTGCCCCTGGGTTGGACGCACCACCTGCTTGGGCAAGGTGGCTTCACTCAGCGGTGGCCTCCCTCAGGGGCGGGCAATCTCCAGAAAGGGGGACAGCTGTGACCTGTTAGCAGCCGAAACAGCAGCTGGAGGATGGGTATGCCAACTCAGTAAAGGAGATGTGGGGAGTGTGCATGTGTGTGCACGGGCACGTGCTCAGACAATCCTGGTCATGGCTCTCGGGCCTGGGTCCTTCCAGGGGACATCATCGGGACAAGCAGTGTGGGTGGGGGCTCGGAGTCAGAGGGCTCCAGTAGTCTGCGCCTCGCCTGGGGTCATGATTAATTGAGAAGTACGTGACTGAAGGTGCTGGTTCGAAGCCTGCTGCATTCGAAATGCTGAGCTTTGTGATGATTGATTCCAGGAATACATGCAACCCTTTAATAGCCCTCCCTGAGATAGCCTGAAAACGAATGAGCTGTTTAAAGATTTAAAAAAACTCCTGGGCCTCTACAACTGTCATATAGTAGGTGCTGTACAAGTGTTTGGACACTGGGAAAGGGTGAAAATTGAAACCATCTACTACTATAGGATATATGTTTAAATATGTAGATAAATAAATATATATATTTTTGTTATTATATAGCTAAAAACATAGGAGTAGCTCCCAAAATACGTTCCACAGAAGCTCGGCCCATTGAGAAAACAGTTTCTGTGGTCAAGCACATTTGACCCACTGCATGTTATCATCACTCTGACCTTAGTGGTGCACATTGTCAGCGCGTCAAGGGCTCTGAGAAGTCAGTGGACCCTGCTGATCTTTGTTTATCAAATGCTCCTCAAATTTGCTCAAGAATATGATCTTTTTTTCACCTACCGTTTATTACTTAGTCATAACACTCTGGGAAACACAGATCTAACTGTACAGTATCCACAGGGCTAGTAACGTGGTGGACTGTGTAACATTGCTCTTGCTCCAGGGTGCCTTGTCTGGGGAGGGCCTCTGTGCAGTCCCCCTGCTGGGTTTGTGCTGCACCCCTCCTCTCCCCTTGTCTAGCTGAATACGGGCTTTATTTGAGGCTCATCTTAAATCCTCATACTCTCAAATTTTCCTTGACATCTCCCCTCAGAGTGTGGAAACCACATCCCCTGAACCCTTACATTATGTAGATTTCTGAGTCCAACCTAGACCTCCGGAGTCTCGGAGCATGAGGCTGGGAACTGCTTGGTTTTGTTTTAAAGCTCCAGGTGATTCTCATGCGCTTAGCCTGGAGCAGGATTGCAGGCCAACGTTTTATGTGGATGAAAGGATGGAGGGATGGTGGATGGGTGGGTATATACATACCTGGTCCTTCCAGTTACATCATTTGAAGTCTTGATGGCCTTATTAAATATTCATGACTGATTTAGAACATAACCTTGGAACTGTTGTTATTGTTTTACTGAAAATTTTCTTAAACACTTTGAGAATTCAGCGTTATATATGCTCCTGCCTTAAAGAGACACCTTAATTCTACATACATCATATAAAAGTCTAGCAGGTTGAAAAACTAAAATGTTTTCATTGCGCTTGCCATACAGTGCTCTTGGACGCGTCCCTCTAAGGAAGCCAGATACGCATTATATGTGCTTTATAGCTGAGGACACTGCCATGCTGGTGGGTTTAAGAGAGAACTCTAAAGCTATGCACCTCACATAAAAGGGCCAGGTCTTTGCTCTTTCTCCCTATTCTGGTAATTCTCCAAGTGATCCATGCACTACCTGCCAGCAGAAGAATCATTTGGTAAAAACGTAAATTCCAGGGTCCCTCTCTGGGGGTGGGACCTGGGATTCTGCATTTTAATAAGCTCTTCTTGAGTAATGCATTCTAACATTGAAGAATCATGGTCTTGGAGTAGCACCTCCTTCCTACATAGGGATTCTGGCTTGGGAAAGAGAGAAGCCAGACAGTGTAACTTGCACATGTCTTACCACAAACTGTAGGGAGGGAATACATCACGTAGTATAAATACTGAGTCTAATCCCATCAATATAAATGTCCATGTTCCCAAACAGGCTGGTTCTACTCAGTAAACCACTTTCATTTTCAAAAAGAAAAGAAAGGAAAGGTTCCATGTCAAAGAACTCAATTGGAATCCTCACTTAGTACTTGCTTTCTTGCCAGCAGTGCTCAAAAATAAAAAAAGAAAATCCAAAGTCCATGTGCATAAAAGTTCCATTCCCCACGGCAGAGGGTTTAATTAAAGTCCTCAGATGTTTCTCTGCACCTTGGAAGGCATTTTTATGAAATTCATATATTACCAGAAATGGCCCCAACAATTCTTGAGGTCAAAAGCTTTGTAAACCGCACAGCTCCGTCAGTGGCAAGCTGCCTCCTTCAGGATTCAGCATCCCGGTTCCCCTCCCTCCAGCCCGTGGTGGTAAGGATGGCTCACGGACTAGAGCAGTTCTCCAAAGTTAAGGGCAGATAACAGAACCTGGAAGAAATGAATTTTCCCCCATTTTCTTTCCTGATTCTTTCAATATGTATGTGTTGTTACGTGCCAGGCCCTATTGTAAGCACTGAGGATATGGCACTGAACAAAACAGAAAAATCCTGAACTCCCTGGAGCTCGTCCTCTAGTGGGGAAGACAGAAAATCAACAAATTATACAGCATCACAGTGGTTCCCAAAATGGGGTTCCAGACCAGCAGCACCAGGAAATGCAGAAATGCACATGCTCAAATTCCAGGCCAGACCCAAGCCGGAAACTTGTAACAAGCCCTCCAGGGGATTCTGATGTACACTCAAGTTGAGAACCGCTGTGCTCTCGTGGTGGGAAGCTACGGAGAAAAAGAGAGGCTCCAGACGGTGTGTTGCTCTGCCAGAGGTTGTTCAAGTAGCGACGTGGTTTCACACCAGACTCTGGAGCAACCCAGATTCAAATCCCAGCTCTGCCACTATGAATCGTACAACCTCAAGTGAGTTACTTAATCTCTCTGTATCTTGGGTTCTCTTCCTGAAAAATGGAGATAATAATAGGACCTATCTGATACGGCTGTGAGGATTAAAGGAATTAATGAAAATGAAAGTGCTTAGATCCTGACACACAGCAAATAATATCCTTGTGGGGAGACAGTTCTCTTGGGTCTCTTGCGCTTCCGCACATCTTGCAAGCAAGGCATCAACCACCCTTTTGTTCCAAGCTGCCTCTGCAAGGAGGTTTGTATATAAACAGCCTTGGAAGATTGAGACAGTGTCTCCCCCTGGGGCAAGGAGCAGCCGTGCATACTGTCCAGTATAGTAAAGAAAACGTTCCCTCTGGAGCTAAGGCAGCCATGCTTACTCCCATTGTAAGAGAGATCCAGTTCCTTGAGCTCGGGGTTCCTCTCTCAATGAAAGCCATGCTGTGCACAGGTATCATCTGCCCTCTCAGTATCACACTGTAAGCATCAGTGCAAAAAATGCTGAGATAATGGCTACTGCTTGTGAGTAATAAATCATCCTGTGTGTCTGACCCAAGAGTCTAATGTCTTCTACCAGCATCCAGGAAACAGTGGCAGGCGAACTTGCTGACTGTAAGTAGAGTGAGATCTCAGATCCTGCACAGTTCTTGAGGATACTATCTAAGTGTTTGTATATGTGTGTGTTAGTACTACAGTTGTTATTTCTCCCCACTACGTGCCAGTTTTCTGGAAGAAACAGAAATGTAACTGGTGGCTCCAGCCTTCAAAAACTTTCCCAATGACCAGAAAAAGTTAAATATCTACATAAAGATGACATGAAAGACAGTAAAACTCGGGTTTGAATCTAGGCTCTGGATTCTCAGTAGCTATGGGAACTCTGTAAACCTCAATATTTTATTTTTAAACGGATGTTAATAATAATGCTTACCTTGTGAAGTTGTGAACATTAAGATAATGCACATAGTGAGGTCAGCACAAGACCTGGCATGCAGTAAGCACTCAATTTCCATTAGTTATTAATGTGCTTAGGATATACCAGAGCATTTTCTATCCTCTCCCTGGATCTTTAGGGAAGTAAGACCCCAATACTGTACTATATTCTAGGCAGAAGCCCCTTTTCTTGAAACCACCCAAACCCCAACTCAGTATATCCCTGGATTCTGCCAAAAAAGTTCCCCAAAGCTAATCTCCTATAGGTGGGGTGGATAAAAGACTGGCTTTAGAGTCAGAAAGCTCTGTGTTCATATATAATTTGAAGTTTAATATGATAATATAATAATTTGAATTTTTTATGGTTGTTGTGAGGATTTTATTAATGTGCATAAAACTCCTAGCACGTAATACATGTTCAAGCAATGTTCTTCAGTCCCCCAGGCTGCAGCGCCATGATTTAATAGACCATTCTTTTTCACGGCTGTATCCCTAAGACCTTTCACAGTGACTGGTACATAGAAGGTGTTCAATAAAAGTTTTTGACTGGGGGGCTGGCCCTGTGGCCAAGTGGTTAAGTTCGTGCGCTCCGCTGCAGGCGGCCCAGTGTTTCGTTGGTTCGAATCCTGGGCGCAGACATGGCACTGCTCATCAAGCCATGCTGAGGTGGCATCCCACATGCCACAACTAGAAGGACCCACAACGAAGAATATACAACTATGTACTGGGGGGCTTTGGGGAGAAAAAGGAAAAAAATTTTAAAAATCTTTTAAAAAAAGTTTTTGACTGAATGAATGAACAAAAGTACCTTCTAACTAATTAATAAATTATTTTATTTCATCTCTTCTTTGGGAACGTTTCTGCTCTAAAGTGTCCTCAGTATATTTTTGTGAAACCAAAAGATTCTTGACAATCTCCTCATTTCCTCACCTTCCTCTCTGCCACTGGCTTTTAGCTTTCTGGAGCCTACAGACAGACCCTCTCTCTGAAAAAATACACAGGTGAACATACACACTGCATTTTTACATGATTCCAGTGGTTCATAGGTCTCCTAAACCCTTCCATCTGGAAGATCCTGCTTAAACAGTCCCCAGCCCCCTAAGATGACTAAGAAATCACATCCATCTATCCGTCCCAAACTAGCAATCTATCATGGACAATCCCTCTAGTCAAGGTCACACGAAACCTTCTTCCAATCTACTTGTGGTTTGAGGGTGGCAAAGGGTTAAAGCAATTCAGGTATTTTGAGTTCCTTACAGTAGACTTGTTTGTGATAAGCTAATGGAAATGTTTTTTGTAAAAGTAGGTTCATTCAGTCTTACTGATCATGCTTATAAACCTAAAGATTCTAAACGTACTTTCTATAACCATGTTTCTTCTCCCTCTCCATTCTCTAGTTGTGAGAAGACCCAATGATCAAAGAATTACCAAGCTTCCCTGGGCCCTAGGGAACTGAGCACTCAAGACCTTCTGGAAGCAGAGAGGAGAATAGGAGAAGACTTTCTAGAACTAAATCATGTTAGTTGCCTTGTTTGACCTCAAAAACACTTAACCAAGGTTGGTAATTGATGGACAGCAGAACTCAAAGGGGGAAATGGAGAATGTATGAAAACCCTTTAGCAGAACTGCCCAAAGGAAGAATCTCAAAAGTTCAGCCATAGATTTCCTGAGAAGATGAAAGTGCAGGCATTAATGTATTGAAGAATTAAGCAGTGAGTTTTCCCCATTTGGAAGCTAAAAAAGGAATGATCTGCTGCCCAAGACAAAGCAGAAAATGATTTGGGCCCAGAGGGAACTGTCACTCAGATGTACACTGTCCAGGGGGCTATAGAAGGATTATAGCCGCCATTTTGGCTTCTCCAGAGTGAAGCAGCAAAACAATGTCCTGTGGTTGCTAGGCAACCATTAGCCCATCGCTGCCCTTTTCCATTAAACATTATCTGCCTTCTTAGATTGTTTTAATTTATTTTTTAAACAGGAAAGGTAATGCAACAGAGAATTACCGGTGTGACCTGACAATAAAAATGCATTTAAGGTGAAGGCTTTGCAAAGGTTGGATCCCTCATGGGTAGGATGTTAAAGATAGCACCAGTGGACTGAAGCCTCTTCCCCTAAACATTTCGTCACTTGACCTCATGTTTCCCGATGCCAAAAATAACAATGCTGGAGACATAATGATAATCTCTGAACGTTGTGCAACTTAAGGCCAGAGATTTTGACATTGATCCAGTTTGAATAATCTTCTCAGTGCTCTGCTATGACCTACCCCAAACTGGGTCTTGTCCTGAAGCAAGTTTCTCTATCAGCAAAGAATGTTTGTCAGAGGTGGTGAAATGGAGTTCTGTCTCTGATCAGCTTTGTAGACAGCTGAAAGCATATCATTCAGAGTACCTGAGCATAGAAACATGGAAAGAACACCTGTTTATGGAAGGAACACTTTCTGGGGCATAAAAATGAAAAGTACTTGGAAGGAGAGAATACAAGTCTTTATTCAGAAACCCATTAACATTTGTTTTAGAGATACATTTATGAGTTTTACAAGAGGGTGAGAAGGTACCCAGCAAAAGGATGTAAAATCAGGATTGGGAAAGAGTTTCTGCTAGCCTGTCATGAACCATGCACATAGCATATCTTTTAAAATTCCAGTGGGTTCACTGTCTGGTTCAGAAGACCTGTCTAGGAAGGGATTCAGGGAAAGAAAATGGGTTGATTTTGTGGACTGGGGATCAAACACTTAAAGCCACATATATCAAGTTAGCTCTCTCACTCCCACATAAAGGAGGTGGGAGTGGGTGTATGGCCTGGGAGAATGGAATATGTGAACAAATAGGGTCCAAGTCTGCTTCTCCCACTCCCTATTTGTAGGACCGTGGGCAACTTTCCTGTGTTCTTTATCTGTAAGTATGGGTAATAATATCTACTTAGTCAGGGCTGTTACGAGAATTAAACAATATCATGGATGGTAAATGGCAGTTACCATTATTATCATTATTACTTTATTGTCACGATTACCACCACCTCTGCTCCTAATACAGTTCCCCTGCAGTAGCGAAACACTACTTCAGGTTGTCCCTTTTAGACATCTTTTATTCTTCCAGGCTGCATTTAGTGTTCTAACTGCAACTTCACCTGGATTGGAAGAATGTATATATACACCTACCCTTTAACAGGACCCTTTAACAGGGAGTAACTCCAGGCAAGGCGATACCCATCAGATGCCCGGCCTGTGGAGTAACTGATACCTTTGGACAAAGGTGGACCTGTATCGTGAGGCCTGCCGGGTGGCAGGGCCCTGGCATGATGGGTGTCAGTCTGATGGCCAGTGCACATCCTCACATGGCTGAGATTTAGCCATCATATTTTTACTGTGTGACTAACATTGTGCTAAGCGCTTCGTATGCATTATCTTATTTAATTGTACAACTTGGTGAAGTAGATACTATTATCCTTCTCTGCTTAAGTGCAGAGAAGTTACAGAAGTTGCCCGAGACCAAACTTGTATTAATGGCAGAGCCAAGGCCCAAAGTTCTGCTAGTGCTGTATGAACATCACAGCCGTGGTCTCGGGGAGGTGGGCCATCTGGTGATGAGAAAAGAAGGCCTGTGCAAGTCACACATCCACACAGAATTTAGGTCCCCATTTTCTTGTGATAGGCCTAGGAGGTAAAGGACTAAAGAGGCCCTCACCAGCGCAAATAATGGCAGCTAATTCAAAAGCATGAATATACCCTGAATTTCCATGCAACCAACAGGCACCCCATCATTCCAATTATTAGCTCAAGAGTTAACAGATGACAGGAGACATTTACACGAGATGCAAATTTAAGCTCTGTGGTTGGCTGAGGGTAGAGAACAGGTAGATGAACGAGTTGTGATTGAGAGAAGTAGGAAAGTGAGAACCAGAGGAATGTGGTGTCCAGATTCAGCCAAATGAGAAGAAAATTTGTTCAGTTATTTATTCATTCAACATACATTTAGTATTATAAACCAGTATATGCCAGGCACTGTACAATCCTAGCAAGTTATTTTATGGATATTGACAAACTGATTCTCAAGTTTGTCTGGAGAGGCAAAAGACGTAGAATAGCCAATACAATGTTGAAGGAGAAGAGCAAAGTTGAAGACTGGAGCTATCTAACTTTAAGATTTACCATAAAGATACAGTAGTCAAGACAGTGTGGCATTGGTGAAAGAAAAGATTAGTGGAACAAAATAGAGATCCCAGAAATATACCCACATAATATAGTCAACTGATCTTTGACAAAGGAGCAAATCAGTGCAATGGAGCAAAAACAGCCTCTTCAACAAATGATGCTAGAACAGCTGGACATCCACATGCAAAAAAATGAATCTCAATACAGACCTTACACGCTTCACAAAAATTAGCTCAAAATGGATCATAGACCTAAATGCAAAATGCAAAACTATAAAACTCATAGAAGATAACATAGGAGAAAACCTAGATGATCTCGGGCATGGTGATCCCTTTTTAGATACTACACCAAGGCATGATCTATTAAAGAAATAATGGATGAGCTGGACTTCATTAAAATTAGAAAGTTATGCTCTGTCAAAGACGATATCAAGAGAATGAGAAGACAAGCCACAAGCTGAGAGAAAATATTTGCATAAGAAATCTGGTAAAGGACTGTTACCCAAAATATACGAAGAACTCTTAAAACTCAACAATAATGAAACAAACAATCCAATTAAAAAATGGACCAAAGGCCTTAAGAGTCACCAAAGAAGATATACAGATGGCGTATATCTGTAAATAATCGTATGAAAAGATGTTCCACATCTTGTTATCATGTAATTGCAAATTAAAACAGTAATGAGATATCACCACACACCTATTGGAATTGTGCCAAAATCTGGGACACTGACAGCACCAAATGCTGGCAGGGCTGTGGAGCACAGGAATTCTGACTCATTGCTCGTGGGAATGCAAAATGGTACAGCCACTTTTGAGGACAGTTCGGTGGTTTCTCACGAAACAAAACATACTCTTACCATACAATCCAGCAATTGCACCCCTTGGTATTTACCCAAAGAAGTTTAAACTTATGTCCACACAAAAACCTGCACATAGGGGCCGGCCGGGGGTCATAGTGGTTAAGTTTGTGTGCTCTGCTGCTGGGGCTTGCAGGTTCGGATCCTGGGCACGGACCTATATACTGCTCATCAAGCGATGCTGTGGCAGCATTCCACATACAAAATAGAGGAACACTGGCACAGATGTTAGCTCAGGGCCAATCTTCCTCATACGAAAAAAAAATAAAGTTTATTAAAAAAAAAAACAAAACCTGCACATGAATGTTTATAGCAGCTTTATTTGCCAAAACTTGGAAGCAACCAGGATATCCTTCAGTAGCTGAATGGATAAATAAACTGTGGTACACTCAGACAATGGAATATTACTCATCACTAAAAAGAAATGAGCTGTCAAGCCATGAAAAGACATGGAAGAGCCTTAAATACCTACTACTAAGTGATTGTTTTTACATTTCTCCAAAGAAGATATACAAATGACCAGCAAGTACATGAAAAGGTGCTTAACATCACTAATCATCAGGGAAATGCAAATCAAAACCTTAATGAGATCTCACCTGACACCTGCCAGAATGGCCACCACCAAAAAGACAAGATATAACAAGGATGGTGTGGATGTGGAGAAAAGGGGACCCTCATGCACTGTTGGTGGGCATGTGAATTTGTGCAGCCCCTATGGAAAACAGTATTGAGGATCCTCAAAAAATTAAAAATAGAACTAATTAAAAATATAATCTAGCAATTCCACTTGTGAGAATTGTCCAAAGGAAACAAAAATACTAACCCAAAAATATATCTACCTCCCCATGTTCATAGCAGCATTATTTACAATAGCCAAGACATGGAAACACCCTAAGTGTCCATCGATGGATGAGTGGATAATGAAGATGTGATATATTGTATATACAATGGAATACAATTCAGCCATAAAAAGTGAGGAAAGCCTACCATTCTTGACAACATGGGTGGACCTTGAAGCATTATGCTAAGTGAAACAAGCCAGAGGAAGACAAATGCTGTAAGATCTCACTTGTATGTGGAATTTAAAAAACAAATACCAAATTCATAGAAAAAGAGAGGAGATTTGTGGTTACCAGAGGTGGAGGGTGGATGGAGGGGGAATCGCAGGAAGGCGGTCAAAACGGGCAAACTTCCACTTACAAGATAAATATGTACTGGGGATGTAATGTACAACATGGTGCCTACAGTTAACACTGCTGTATGGTTTATAGGAAAGTTAAGAGAATAAACCCTAGGAGCTCTCATAAAAAAAAGGAAGCAAATCTGAAAAGGCTACATTCTATATGAGTCTAACTATATGATGTTCTGGAAAAGGCCAAACTATTTAGACAGTAAAAAGAACAGTGGCTGCCGGGGAGAGATAGGGGAGAGATGAATGAGCAGCACAGAGGATTTTTAAGGCAGTGAAAGTACTCTGTGTGATACTATGATGACGGATACATGTCACTTTATATTTGAATGTACACCACCAAGAGCGAACCCTATGGTAAACTATGGACTTTGGGGGATTATGATGTGACAATGTAGGTTCATCCTTGATAAAAATGTACCATTCTGATGAGTGATGTTGATAATGGGAGAGGCCATGCCTGTTTGGGTTCAGGGGTATATGGGAAATCTCTGCACCTTCCTCTCAATTTTCTTGTAAACCTAAAACTGCTCTAAAAAAAAAAAAAATCTTTATATATATAAAAAAGGAAAAGAGTGTAGCCTTCCCTCTTGCAGTCCCTTCCTTCTTACAGCTTACAGTCCAAGGCCGGAGGAAGACTTCACCAGAGTCACCCAAATAGATAAACAGGATCCCTGGGATAGGTGGTGTAGAGGAGTCCGCTGTTCCAGGAGGGGCTGTGATAAGGGGCCGTGACCTGATGGAGGAGGCCCGGAGAGACTTCCCTGAGGACAGGAGAATGGAGTTCAGCTCTAAGAAGGTGGAGGGAACCAGAAGAAGAGAGTGTGGAAGAGTGCTCTGCGCAGAGGAACAAGGCCCTCTGGTGAGAGGGAGCGCGGCCAGCTCAGAGGCTTGAGAGAGGGTTGGGGTGGATAAGAGAAAGCCAGGAGCAGGGAGGCCTGGGATGAAGCTGGAGGTCAGGAGTAGAATGAGCCAGGCCCAACCCACAGCGTCTGAAAGACCCAAGCACTTCTGCCATCACAGACATTCGTCAAGCCCGCTCAGTGTCCAGGCTCAGAGCTCGCAGGGGCTGCTAGCTGGAGCAGGGCCAGCATCCTGACCTTCCCTGCCCCTGCTCCCGGCAGCAGTCGGCTCCTCCATGACCTCAGCCTCCAGGGGCATTGCTGGTGGTCCTCTGCCTTTCTGAACATCTGTCCCCGACTCTGAGCAGTGTCATTTAGTCACAGCCTTTGTTTCTCTCTAAGGTTTAAGAGGTTTTACTTGGAGCTTTTATGTTTGCTAGGACCATTGTTCTGAAAAAGGCTGTACTGGGTGGGAAAACCGTCCCCAGGAGTGCAGCAACTTGACCACTGACCATCCAAGGGAGCTTGCCCCTTCCGTCTCAGAATGACCAGGCTCCCCACAGCCTTGTAGGCGCTCCCCCTACACCCTGTGGGGGGATGCTGGTTCATTGGCCTTTGGTGCCATGCGGACGTGCAATACTTTAGGAGAACGTCAGTAGAGCTCAGTGAAACACCATGCTGAAAAGCAATTCCATTATCATCACTTACATGTTTTTATGATCAATTATTTAAAAGGATGTACTCTAGCAAATTTCTGAGTCCTTATTTTATAAACATGATTCAGTTGAAGATCCATTAGCAAAATTGTTTTAGAATTGTGTCATACTTGTTAGCAAACATAAAAACTATCAATTTGGTCACTATAGGAAGCCACCCAGGTCATGGATATCAAGCCATTTCATTAGAGTTGGATCCTTCTCCCGTTTCAATTTTTAATCAAAAAGTCATTGCCATGGAAAACATCTAAATACAAATCCTCCTCATTTTTTGGTTTATTGGAACTTTCCAATCGGTACATCATCATAATAATCTCATTAAATAATATTTTGTTAGGAAAAATCAATATTTTGTTTTTGATCAGGAGAGTTTTAGGGGAATTATAGTCCAGATTTTCGAGTCACAATAAATACGTCTTGAAGCTTGAGAATTTGTCATTGAAGGTCAATATTTGAGGGGTTCCTGAAAACGGTAAATGACTGCAGCTGCCAGTGGCCAGCCTGTTTCACAGAACATCTCAGCTTATGTGCTGCCTGCCTGCAGAGCACCTGCGTGGCCCTGTGCTCATACCCAGATGGAGCACACTCTTTTTCATCTGATTGCAGAAGCTAGTGCTGCCACTGCCCAGGCAATGTCCACAGTGCATGATGGTGCAGGCTGAGGACACCCAAAGACTGCCCACTTGGCTGCCAAGAGTTTTCCTGCAAGGCCAGACTTTGGGTAAGTCTCTAGAGTCCCCATCTGGCTCTCATTGTGCAGATCCAGCCATCCGGCCTTGCCAAAACCTCAGAAGTATGCCCATGCAGGGAAGTTGCCCGTGCTGACCGATCTTACAAGAGCCTGATTTTTGTAAACCAAATGTTTATTTATTCATTTACAATAAGAAACAAAACCGCCCAGGGAACTGGACTCTTGCATCTACCAATTAGCAGAGTCTCTCCTTAAGAAAAGGACACAGGAAGCCAAAACCACAACCTGCCATCTTTAGGCTTGATGACTCCCTTCTCTCTTCTTCTACAACTGGCCCCTACTATCCACCTGTCACTGCCACCGCCATTCTGAGGGGCACCTTCTTCCTTTCACAGGTCAATAACTTCTATGGGGTTCCTGTCCTCTAGACCTTTCGAAAATGACTTTGCATGTCTGTGTTTCAATCTTTTAAACATATAGTCGTAATTTAATCCTCTGAGACTAACCTATTTTCAAGTTCTTGGTGGGAGGGGTACTCAGTGATACCCTGATGTACCTCTTCTAATTTGCTAATTGTAGTCAAATCTCTGATCTTTAAGGAAAAAAAAAAACATGCTTTGAGAATCTCTAATAAGAGTCTGTGACTTAAAAAGGAAAGAAAATTAGTTATCATCATACTCTTTGAAGCAATACTTTAGTCCTAAGAAAATGGGATAGCAGAGTAACCTATTTAAGATATTCAAATTTAAAAGATGTGAGCCAAGGATTTTAATCCATCAAAACCAATCTTCAAGTATAAAGGTCATAAATGGACTATTATTATCAGGCAGAAACCCTTACCCACCAGGATGACTATAATAAAAATTAAAAAGGGAAAATAGGTGTTGGTCAGGATGTGATGATACTGGAAACCTCCTACATTTCTGATGAGAACATAAAATGGGGCAGCCACTATGGAAGACAATTTGACAGTTCCCCCAAAAGTTAAAAAGAGAGTTACCATATGACCCTGTAATTCTACTCCTAGATACATACCCAAGAGAGAAATGAAAGCAGGTGTTCCCACAAAAACTTGTATATGAATATTCATTGCAACATTATTCACAATAGCCAAAAGATGTAAACAACCCAAATATCAATCAACTGATGATTGATGAATGTGGTATATCCATACAATGGAATATTATTCGGTCATAAAAATGAACAAAGTACTGAATACATGCAAAACATGGATGAAGTTTGAAAACATTATGCTAAGTGAAAGAAGCTGGATACAAAAGGCCATATAGTGTATGATTCCATTCATATGAAATGTCCAGAATAGGCAAATCCATAGAGACAGAAAGCAGATTAGTGATTACCAAGGATAATCACAAGGATAGGGGGGAGAGGAGGATGGGGAGTAATTGCTAATGGGTACAGGGTTTCTTTGTGGGGTGATGACAATCTTCTGGAATTAGTGGTGATAGTTGTACAACTCTGTGACTATACTAAAACCCATGAACCATAGACTTTTAAATGGTGAATTTTATTTATATGAATTTTATCTCAACTTAAAAAAGGAGTGAATAGTGATGGGCCATAAATATGGCAACTGAGTTTACATTTACTCATCTATTAGTACTTTTGTTTAGACTAATGTTTTGCTGACGTGGTCCTTGAGCCGCCTGTACTGGACCACCTGAGGAAACCGGTCAAAATGCATTTTCCTGGGACCTCATCCCAGACCTCCTCAAACAGAATCTCTTGGAAAGGGGGTAACAGAATCTGCATTTTTAACAAGCCCTTGGGTAATTTTGCACAAAAATGTTTTAAATCTCTGCCTTAATGTTTAGGGTTCTGGGTTTTGTGTTTTTTTAAAATCTCTTAATGAACAAGAGATGCCATTTGGGCTACAAGCTCCTAATAGGAAAAACAACTATTAATTGCAGACCAAAGGTATCATTCTGGGATCTCCCTACATCATCATCCTAGGAATTTCCTTTCCCTCCCTCCTACGTTGAGATCTTATGACCTGTACTCCACATCTTCCTCTTTCTTCATCTCTTGTTTTGGTGGAACACGTCTTCCAGACGTTCCTGAGAAAGAGTGCAGAGGAAAGAAAATTTTTTGAGAACTTGCTTGATTGAAAATGCCTTATTCCACCCTGTCATTGATTAATAGACTGAGTTTGGAATTCTAGATTGGAACTAATTTTCCTTCTGAATTTTGAAGGTCTGGTTCCATACTTTCTAGCTTCCAGTATTGCTGTTGGGAAATCTGAAGGCATCATGATTCCTGATTCTTTGTGTGTGACCTGTTTTTATTTTCCGTCTTTTTTCATTCTCTCAAGAAGCTTGTAATCTCCTCTCTCTTTCTCCTTTTTTTTCTGAAAGCTCAAGTTGACCTGTCTTTGCAAGGTCTTTTTCATTCACTGAAGGTCTTGGGTACTTAGTGGGTCATTCCATTTACCAACTAATATTTGCTGATTATGGGAAACTTGCTTGAAATATTTTATTGATTTTTTTTCCCTTTTTTGTTACCAAAAAATTCCTCTCTCTTTCTAGAATCCCTTGGGGTTTTTTTACTCTATTTTTTTTAACAACCGTTGCCTATGCATTTTTTTTTTTCCCTGCTTTATCTCCCCAAATCCCCCTGGCACATGGTTGTATATCTTAGTTGCAGGTGCTTCGAGGTGTGGCATGTGGGGCGCCGCCTCAACATGGCCTGACAAGCGGTGCCATGTTGGCGGCCAGGATCCGAACTGGCGAAACCCTGAGCCGCTGCAGCAGAGCACGTGAACTTAACCACTCAGCCATGGGGCCGGCCCCCTGTTTTTTAAGATTATAGTCTCAATTTCATCTTCCAAGTTTTCAAATGAGGGTTTCAGTTCTGCTCTATTTTAAGTTCTTAGAGCTCTTTTTATAATTCTCAGGATTTTCCTTTTTGTAATGATCTGCTCTTGTTTTATGGTTGCAATATCTTATCTCTCAGAGTTTTGCTTCTAATTGCATGTTATGTTTCCACCAAATTGCTTTTTTATGTTCATTTGTTTTGTTTTCTCTCTTTTGTATTATAATCCTTGGTTGTCCGGTTATATTTAAGAGTGGTGGGATGAAATACTGATTTAAAGCCCTCAGAGAATGAGGCGGGCTCAACACTTTGGCCTTGTCTATAGTAGGATGACCTAACGGGCTGTGATTTCAACATTTTAGGTCTTTCCTTTCAGACTGGTCAAATTATCCAAAGACTCTATCATTCTCTCCTTGGAGGCTGAAGGCTTGGCTACTAGCTTTTGGGGACCTATATGAGTAGATGGGGGGTGGGGTGGTCTCAATTCCAGCATGTATCCATTCCCTTCTCACCTTGGATTTGGTGTGTTTTCCCCTCCCTCCACCATGTCTAGTATCCCTCAGCCCAAAGATGCTCTGGCTTCCCCAGAGGGAGGGTGGGGAAGGACATTGGTTTAAAGCCAATCAGCAATCACTTATAAACAAATTTTCATCAGTCCTCCTTATTTAGCCAACCTCCCTTCACCTTCACATCTGGAGGTAAGTGGGGCCATTCCAATTCTGCACCCTTTGAGCGGTGAGTTGGTCTTGGCTTTCTCCACTGGCTCCTTAGGATTCAATCATCTCAGCTTTACTCCATCCCTTGTAACTTCTATTAATTTTGTTGCTAATGACTTCTTTTCCATTTTACTGTCCTTGTAGATACGTGCCTTTTAAAAAAATGATTTTACTATTATTTGGTGGAAGGAATGAAAGTAGATTAAATTCCATCTACCATCTTTGTCCAGAAGTCCCTCTTAGTTTTTTAAATCAACTTTACTGCAGTGTGAGGTATATACAATAAATTGCATCCATTGAAAATGTGCAATTCATTAGTTTTAACAGAAGTGTGTATCTATAAAACTTCTACCACAATTAAGATATGAAACATTTCCATCACCCCCAAAATATTCCTTGTGCCCCATTTGCAGGCCATCTCTCCCTCCAGTGTCCCAGACCACCACTGATTTGCTTTTTAGCACTATAGATTAGTTGCATTTTGTATAGAATCATACAATATGTACTCTTTCTTTGTCTGGCTTCTTTCACTCAGCATAATGATTTTGAGATTCATACATGTTGTTGCATATACCAGCAGTTCATTCCTTTCTATTACTAAGTAATATTCCTTTGTATGGCTATCCACAATTTTTTTATCCATTCTCCTGCTGAAGGACATTTGGTTGTTTCCAGTTTGGGGCTGCTGTGGCTAAAGCTATTGTGAGCTTGCAAGTCTTTGCATGGATCCCTTCATTAGTTTTTAATTGAACTATTTCAATAGCCTCTAACTGGGTCTTGCTGTCTCCAGTCTTTCCCTGTGCCAATACAGCCTATAAACTGCATCCAGAACATTCTTCCAAAGGCACAGCTCTGATCATCTTACACCTTCCATAATGTCTCATAGTCTATAAGTAAAAGTTAAAATTATTTATTGCCATGAACATCCACATATCTTTTCACATCACTCATAACCCACCACTTAGCATCTTTCCTCTGGCCACATCAAACCCCACTCTTCTCTGAAAGTATTTTCCACACATCTGCACCCATGGACCTGCTCTTCCAGGAGAGCATCCCCCATCGCTGTACATCAGATGCTCTCCAGTCGTTATAGGTATGGAGGAAGGACCATTTCACACAGAGGTAGGATTCTTTCTGTTGAGTAAACGAGTGAGTGCATTTATAACTCTGTGTGTAGGACATATTCGGCGTCACTGGAAAATAAAATAAAATGTGAGTTATTCACATAATCAAATGTAATTAGCATTGAAAATATTAAACCTTTTTAATGGAAATATTTCTAAAGTGAGTTACAACCAGATTTAACTTAACCAGATTTAACTGGCCATAATTGAGACCCTGTAATGGGTCAGGGCCATCACTGTAATTGCTATTTATAGATTTCTGTTGTGGTGCAGTGGTGTCCACACAGCAGCTGTGTACAAGCTTTCACCCCTTCACTAAATGACCCCATACGGCAGTACTTTTATTTTCTTTCTCCATTAGATTGTCTTTTCTTACCACACTGTACCTTGTTGCTGCCTTATATTACTCATAATTACCAATATAATGGCCAGCAGAGTAAAGAAATAGGTTTTGTTCAACTTGCATAGATGTATCAAATTCTTAAAGATGGAGATCGTGTGGTTGTGATAAAATTACCCCAGGCACAATATACAGAAGGGCTCATCAGTGAGAGCTGTTTGTTAGTTTATGTGGATTATGTGCCAAACAAAGAAAAGGGGGCCCAGCAAGAGGAGAAGTGATGGAGACGACAAGCTAGTTAGCTGCAGAACTGAGCTCAGAACCCAAGTTCCCTGGCTGTCAACCCCGGACTTACTCTTCGCTCACAAATTATTTTCGGAAAGTAGAAATACACAAGTCCTACTCTGCTTTATGCCTACATTTCGGGTGGCTGAGTTTCGGGAAGCAAAATCATCAGATAAGTCTAAGTATTCATGAATGTGAGTGTCCCAGTCTTCCAGTGAATTCTTGGAGCCCGTGAGTTTGAGAGCTGCACCAGCAACTGGCAAAGGGAGAGAGGGGCAGTTCCTTAGTCTGCACATGTCCCCGGGTGGTCAGCTACTAAATTTGCCAGGGGGAAAGTCATCAGATAGTGTGGGCTCAGTCCCAAGAGCTCCCCATTAGTTCCTTCACATCAGTATTCGGCTCTGGGCACCTCTCCAGGTGAGAGTGGGAAGACTTCCAGTGAGGCCAAACCTTAGAAGTAGCTGTTCCTTATGTGCAGACACTGTGGTTGCCTATCCAATGCCCACTGCCATTTCTTTCTTACTTACATAACCCTAATTTTATTTAGGATTCAGAGGTGACTTAAAACACATAATCTCCCAGCCTTCCTTGTGGCAAGATGGCCATCTGATACATTTCTGGCCGATGAAAGGGTAGGCAAAACCTCATTAGAGGGAAGTGTACCAATGCCTGCAATTTACTTTGAAATCCTTCAAAAAATCAATACAGTCATGCACTGAATAATAATGTTTCAGTCAATGACAGACCATGTATATGGTGGTGGTCCCATAAGATTAGTGCCATATAGCCTAGGTGTGTAGAATGCTAGGTTTGCGCGTTTGTGTAAGGACACTCTATGATGCTCACACAAAATGAAATTACCTAATAATGCATTTCTCAGAACGTATCCCCATCATTAAGCAGCCCATGACTGTACTATGAATTGATGGATGGATAGAGACATGGATAGCTGGAGAGCTACATGATAAAGCAAGTATGGGAAAATGTTAATGATAGAATCTAGGTGTTGGGTATATAGATGTTTCCTGTAAAATATGTTCAACTTTGCTGTGTGTTTAAAAACATTTTCAAAACAAAATGTTGGGAAAGAAACCTCCTGGAGATAAGGCTTTTAGTTCTTATCCCCTCATCTTTCTCCTCCAATATATCTGGACCACATGCAGAAAGTGCGGTGGCCATCTTGTGACAGTGATGACTGGTCTGCCCCACACAGGACTTGAGAGCAGGAAGGCAGAAGAAGTGGTCCTGATGCTTTCCTGGAGCAGTCACACCAGGAATTTGCTTCTAGACCTCTTGCTGCATGAAGCAAATAAGTCTTCATATGTTTGAGGCAGTGTTGGCTGTGTTTTCTAACTGATAGCTTTAGATATTCCAGAAAAAAATACTGTTTGAAAAGTTTCAAAGACAAGATGTATCATAGAAGGAGACAGCTCCACTGCTCCTCTCTTGGGTGCTGTTTGCCATGCATCTGTTAAACTTCTCCTCTGTGGTCCAGAGTCTGTGAACCTTGCTCTCATTACATGGACTTTGAGAATGGTGGCCTGATTTCCAAGGGAGGGTCTGAACTCTTAGGTGGACGACAGCACCACCTCACAGGCTGTGGGGTCAGAGATGGTCTGATTCCTCACTTTGGAGAAACAGCCTCAGTCAAGAAGCCGAGGGGTCATTACGATGGACACTGGGATCTCCTCCTCGCAGGGTGAGCCAAAGTGGAATGCAAAAAAGAAGCTGTGTCCTCCGTCAAGGGCTGACCTGGAGAGAGGGATTTCCCCATCAGGGCATTAACTCAAAATGACTTAGTGCTCCTGGTGGGGGACCTGACATACTGCCAACACGGGCTAATGTTTAAAGAGCAAATTCCAAAAGTATGGTCAAATAGCAGATCTCCAACTCCTCTTGTTAAAAAATAAGTTACATTAAGAGTTTTATTTTGATTATAGATCAATATTTTAAACATATATTTATTATATTTCCAGCATATTTTCTAGAAATGGTCCAGCAAAGCATTTCCTCTCCCATGCCAGGCCTGTTTTTTTCATCTGCCCTCATTTCCGTTCTGTGTCTCTCAAAGCCAGATTCACCAGAAGGAAAGAGGTAACACCGGCCTGTGATTGTTTCCACGTGGACATGGTCGCCCTGCTTCCTGTTCCAGCAGCTGTTGGAGGTTAATACTTGAATCTCCGACTGTCAGGAGAAGTTCAGAGCCCTCTGCCCCACCATCTCCTCTCTGCCCTGAGACAAAAGTTCTTCATGTGCTGTTTCAGGTCAAGGGGCAAGAAAAGGATCTCAGGGGGCTGGCCCCGTGGTTGAGTGGTTAAGTTTGCGCGCTCTGCTGCAGGCGGCCCAGTGTTTCGTTGGTTCGAATCCTGGGTGCGGACATGGCACTGCTCATCAAACCACGCTGAGGCAGCGTCCCACATGCCACAACTAGAAGGACCCACAACGAAGAATATACAACTATGTACTGGGGGGCTTTGGGGAGAAAAAGGAAAAAAATAAAATCTTTAAAAAAAAAAAAAAGAAAAGGATCTCAGGATTGAAAGGGCTTTTAGAACCTGGTCAGATCTGGCTCTGCTCTGTGCCTGTTGTTACATCAGAGAATGTGCTTCCCTCACTCAGGCCGCTTGAGCTGTTTGCGCCTCCATCACCACGGTGTCTTCTGGTGTGTGATCCAGAAGACAGCATCATGTCAAGGCCCTGATGCCATGGGAAGTACAGTGCAACACAGGAAGGACGTGCCTCTTACTGGGGCTCCCTGGGTTTCTAGGCTGTGGGGCCTCCAGAGCAGCCAAGGCCATGGTCTGACTCTGTGTGGGCCAGGTAGAATGGCTCTGTCCCCCAGTCACAAAGCTATCAGAAGAACCTCCTGGACACTGGTAGGCGGGGTAGGGAGATCCCAGTCAGATGCCCTCAGGACTGGGTAGGCAGACAGGAGAGGGGCAACTGCAGCTTTCTGGGTCATGAGCCCAACCAGCTGCCTTAGAGAGAGCAACCCTGGCCTCAGGACATGCAACAGCATCCGATCTGGGTGGGAGGAGGGCCACGGTGCGAGTCTCCCTTGGGAAAGGCTTCTTGCCCAGGGAAAATTCCCTAGTTTACTGATTATATGCTTCTGATACCAACTCACTACCTTCAGCCCAGACCTCGTTCTTCTGAGCTCAGACCCTATTATCAGATTGCCTGCTGAACATCTCCTCTTCACTCTGCCGCTCAATGACACGGTCCAAGGAATCATAGGGGACTTAGCTACCTCCTGCTCATCCTCCAGGACTCAGAGTAGATGTCCCTCTCTCTAGGAAGCCTTCCCTGACTCTGCATCCTGACTAGGTGCTGCGGTCCTGTGCACCCTCGTGGTCCTGCACCACCTCCTTCATGAGCCTTAGCATAATCTACTGTAATTCCTTGCTCCACGTGAGTCTCTCCCACTGGACTGCAAGCTGCATTGGGGGCGGGACTCACCTCTGTGCTGTTCACGGCTCTGTCTCCAGCTCCTGGTTCTGGGCGAGGTGCTCTGTAAGTGTGTGTTGAAAGACTGAAGGAATGACTGTGCCCTCCAAGCCTGCACACAGGTGAGTTTGAAGTGTGACTGTTAATGGTTGTGCCTAACTCATGGGCTGGCTTTGAAGGCACTTCCAAAAGAGAACCTTCTAAGATGGTTTCAGCGATGAGTGGAAGAAACCTTCCAAGCTAATTGCATCTTTGAGTGCGATTGTGCCTTTGAATGAATATATTTTAATACATTAGTTTAAAACAAAACAAAAAAAAAACAGAAACAAAAAGAGTCTTGTCAAAATTGCCAAATCTCATACAAAGGTAACTGATGAAACATCAGAGTTTTTCCCCTGCAGTTTATCCCACAGTTTTTTTCTGTAGTTGCCTCTCTTTGCTTTATCTAAAGGCCAGAGAGGAAAGGAGGTGTGTGACAGACCTGTTCTCAAGCAACTCTTTGCTTTTATCAATCCTGAGTTAAAAAAAAAAAAAAAAAGACAGAAAACAACCTTGGGAATGTCTTAGAAAATGTTCAATTCTCGATGCCACATATATGAACAAGAAAGGAGGGGAGGGAGAATGAAAAGAGAAGAAATGTTTGCTAAATACTGACTACGTCCCAGGATGGCTAAGGACCTACCGTGTGCTGTTCTAGACACTTAAAATATATCATTTCCTTAATGTTCACAATAAGCCTGTGGGGGTAGGTATTTTTATCCCCCTTTTAAGACAGGTGAACTGAGACGCTGAGATGTTAAGGAGAAGGGGACCAAGAGAGGGTCAGTAAGTTACAGAACAGCTGGGAGTGGGGAGCTGGGATCAGACCGCAGGCTGTTTGGATTCCACGTTCGTGCTTTGTCCAGCACATTGCAGAAATGTTCAACCATCGGGACTGAAGCAGACTAGAGGTCTGCAAATCCCAGTCTGAGCACCCAGGAGCTGATGTACAATAAGCACACTCAAATGGCAATGAATGGAAACACTGCAAGAGAAAGGGCTTTCCCCTCTCTCCTTGTAGGCTTTATGTACTATTTCATTGCCTATAACGTTGGGGTTAAACCAGGTCCCAGCCACACGAGTACCATAAATCAAGGACATATATCATAAGTCATCTTACCTTATTAAACTTTTGAGAATCATGGATTCCTTTAATAATCTGAAAAAAAGCTACGGATCCTCTTTTTAGAAAGATGCACATAAATGTATATACAATTTAAGGAAGATCCAGAAAGTCTCAGAGTTTGGGGAGGGGTTGTTCTAGGAACTTCAGGTCAAGAGCCCTGGCCTAGACACTCGACTGACTCTTCAATGACAATCTAGCTCTGTGTGTGTGTGTGTGTGTGTGTGTGTGTGTGTGTGTGTGTGTGATTATACATGCAGTGGAGAGCCATGCCAGGGAGAAGTAGAAAATAAAAGCTAACCATGTTCTTCCTGAATCTGTCCAGCAGCTAGAGATAGGCAGGGGGCTTAGAGCAATCTGCGTGTGCATCTCCCTGTGGATAACAACCTCCTTGAAGGTAAGGCCTCCCTGCCTGCAGCATTTCACACAGGGTCCCCAACTTGCATGTGCTTTGGGGAGGCCCTTGTTGATGGATTAACCAGTATTCCTATGACTCTCCAAACTTTCAGCCAGTCTCATATTCAACCAGTGGCAGATTATAGTAATACATTATTAACAACACATTAGTATTAACACAGAGAGGTTGCAATGCCATGACCTGGATCTGGTCCCTGTACTGCTGCTAATTAGACTATCTGACCTTGGTCAAGTCACTTCCATTCTCTGAGACTCATTCATTCATTTCAATATGCACTGTCTGGCCCTTTACAAATAAGTCCCACCCCCACTGCCCACCACCCCCCCGCCCAGACTAGGTAACCTCTAGTGTCCCTTCTATCACGAAACCTCCGTGACTGTCTGAGCAGATAGAACACACAGTTTGCATTAAATGCAGTTTTCTTTGAAGAACTCAGCAAAAAGTCTGTGTGTCTCAAACACACAGCGAGTGCCGTTCTCTGAGACAATGGGGAGTGGAAACCAAGTCCTTGGAATGCAGAATGTGGGCTGGGCTCTGTTCTTTGGAGAAGTTGTTTTTATTCTGTACGAAAAGTCCCGTTCATTGGTTCATTGTCGTAATGAAGCCCGTTAGGGAGTTGCTCACGTGTACCAGTTGGTGAGCATGCACTTGCAACAAAAAATAATGACGCTTCAATGAAGTCACAGTCGACAAATGTGCTCAGTCGTGGAAGCACTGATCCCCATGCAGACTGAGGGGTCTAACTGGTGTGGTTGGATTGGCTTGGAAGTCATCAACTCTGCATGGTTTTTCCTTGCAGGACTCCAGGAGAAAGCAAGAATCAGTGGCTTCGTCCTCAGCTGGCTCCATGAGAAGCTCTGGTTATAGCAGGTTCCAGCAGTTTCTGGGAGGATTGGATGAAGCCTTGAGCAAATAGAAAGACTGGCAGAGCTAGGCTAGGCTACTTTTCACTCAGATCTTGGACCCTTCCTCCTCAACACCTTTTCTCCTCTCAGGCCATCCCTTTTCAGTCTTTTCTCTTGAATCCTTAAAGGCAGACCCCAAGTCAGGAGGTTGATCTCTTGTTTATCTTTGAACCACTGTACGTGATTGCATTTTTGGCCCCAATTCTTTACCCCTCCTGGTATTTATCCTTTTCTAGGATGAGTAGTTCTCCCATTGTCTCCATGAGTAGAAAGGCAGAATATAGTTTCATGCTCCTTGAATTTGGGCTTGACCATGTGACTTGTTTTGGTTAATGAAATATAGATGAAATGACAGTGTGCCAGCTCTGATTGTAAGCTTGTCTTTCCACCCGTCATTTGGTACATCTACCATCACTGTAAGAAAAACATGCCAACATTAGGCATGAGAGGTCCACCGAGGATGGTCAAAGGAGAATGAGAGACACATGGAGAGGAGTTTCCCCAGCCAACCAACAGGCCTGCAGTGAGAGCTGCCAAGATGCCTAAAGCAGAGCCCTCAGCTGAGCCCAGCCGAGATCAGCCACACCCCAGCAGAACCACAGATGTGGACAACAATAAATCATTGATATTTTAAGCCACTGAGATTTGGGGGGTTTGTTACACAGCGGTGCTGACTAACACCAACCTCACACAAGCTCTGGAAGAAAGTGTCTGTTGGAAAGCAAGAGAACACTTAAATGAAGAAGCCAAGGAAAGTCTATCTACTGTGTTTAGAAGCAAATAGCAAACATGGATGGAGCCCTTCTTTATCCCTGGATAAGAAAGGAGAAAGAAGAGGAGGAGAAAAGAAAGAGGGAAAGAAGGGAAGAAAGGAAGGATGGAAGATAGGGAGAGAGAATGTGGGCAATTGATTGAGGAAAAAAAAAAAGATGACCCTATAGCCGAAAAAAGAGGAGAAGATCTTCTGTCTGCAGATGCAGAAGATCATGATTTTGAAAAAGATTTACCTATGGAAACAAAAAAAGTTTTTAGATAGCTTCTGCTTGATACTTGTAATAAAATTCAACAAAATATGAACTTTTGAGAATAAGAAATTAAATATAAGATAAGACACAGTGTTAACAATATGTGTTTCCTTGGATCACTTACTTTGGTTCGCTTGCCAGCTGCCATGTTGTGAGGATGCTCAAGCAGCTCTACAGAGAGGTCCCTGTGGCGATCAGCTGAGACCTCCTGCAAACAGCCAGAGTTAATTTGCCAGCATATGAATGAGCCACCTTGGAAGCGGACCCTCCAACTTCAGATGATGGTTGTTTGAAGAGAATACAAGGTGGAAGTTGCAATGACTTTTATGACCAACCCTCAGAGGTCATCTCCAACATTTCCTCAGTCTCCTGATGGTTGCACAGTCAGTTCTATTCAAGGTGGAAAAAACTATACAAGAATATGGATGCCAGGAGATGAGAATCATTGGGGCCATCTTAGAGGCTGGCTACTACACTCAGAGTATGAGATACTTGCCTAGTGGAAGAATTCGTCCAGCAAACAACAGTTGCTAACATTTATCCTGTACTTGCTATGTTATAGACACTGTTGAAAGTACTTTACACATATTGACTCATTTAATCTTCCCAACAAGCCTCTGAGGTGTGTACTATTATCCTCATTTTATATTCAAGGAAATTGAGGCACAAAGAATTTAAGTAATTTGCTTAATGTCATTCGCTTGGTATGTAGAAAACCGAGGATTGAAACTTAGGCAGCCTTGCTTCAGAAGCCACACTTACAAGCACTGTATTGTCCTCCCCCTGTGTCATACTAAATTCTGCCACTATGGCTTGGTTTCAATTGTTTTGTGGGAGTGGGAAAGGAACTATCAAGGATGGGGGAGCCAAGAGAGGTGAGGGTGGCTTGTTTGCCACTGTGCTAAGGATAGCAACTCAAGAATCCAGAAGCTCCTGCTCCGCTGGAAAGACCATGATCTACACAGTGACCCTCTCTGCACATTGTGCCAGTGACAGCTGGCTCCCTGTTTCCCATGACCACACAGGAACATCCTCGGGATGCCTTCTGATGGTGGGCATATGCCTGAATTGAACTACTTAAGCATCTTCACACCTCCCTGAAAAAGAATACTATTAACTTTTCTTTTTAAATAAACTTTCCAAGCCAGTCTATTAACAGTTATCTGCTCTCTGCCACCAGGAAGTGCAGGCAGGTGGGGAGCATCCCTCTTGCCTCTGTTTGATGAGTGTTGGGCAATAAATTACAAATGAAAATCCAGCCTGCTTAGAAGGGTCCTGCCTGTACATTTGACCCCAGGAGAATGTTAACTTACACCAGAAAAAAGCAACTGGATTTCCTAGGAACAACCCATGGCTGCCTCTGCAGCCCCCAGAGCAGAGCTGGGCTGGGGTAGACCAGCTGTAGATTGGGGAGCAGCTGGGGTTCTGCATGAGGCCACTTGCAAGGTCAGGGCCCCTCTTCCTGGGGACTCAGACAGGTTTTGGTGTCTCAGAAGATGCTGCAGTACCAAGCTTTAAGCGAAAAACCAACAGGGTTTCTATTCACAAAGAAATACAAAATGTAACTTGGAGCAGAGAGGCGAGTGTGGAGGGAACAGCCTGGAGAGGACAGTGAATGGCACACTGCTATTTTTTGCTGCTCTGGTTTCATGATCCTTCTTTTCTTTCTTTTTGGCTCAGCAGATGTTTTAACATGTGGCTCACAGCTGACTCTTGCAGGGATCTCAGATAAACGATGAGAAGACAAATAACACCTGGACACCTTTGTACCATTCTGTGTGGATAGAGGATGGAGCCAGGCAGACTCTCTCCTCCACCCTCTTTATTTATGGAAGGCTTCATTCACTTTCCAACAGGAAGAGAGAGGGAGGGAGGGACATTGGGATTATGTGTTCAGGGACAGGAAACAGTATGTATGAGCAAGAGGGCTCTGGTAAGCCACTGAGTAGGGCATGGTCACTGGGGCCCACATCTCTCTTCCAAAAGCCCTTGACTTGTGGTCCAGTCAAGGACTCCTTGAAGTTCGCAGTAAGAGCAATCACTCATATGGCACTTATATGAAGCCAGGCTCTCTTCTAAGTGTAATGAGTGGCAATCTTTTGTGATAGGTGTACTATTATTCCCATTTTACAGATGAAGAAATTGAGGCGCAGAGAGATGAAGTAACCTGCTCAAGTTTATGCAGGTGTAAGTGGTAGAGCCAGGAATGCGGACCCAGGGAGTCTGGCTCCAGAGCCCACGTCCATAACCACCATTCTCTACTGCTTTTCAAAGCAGGAGGAACTTGAGGCCATTTGACTCAGTGTTTCCCTGATGTCACTCGATGCTAAACCACCTTCATAATCTTTGCAGCACCTGTGTCCCACCTCTGATGTTACTTACTTAATATTTTTCTCTTAATAATTCACTGTTTAAACACATTTATTTTAAAAGGAATCTTGATGTTCCTACTAATGATGAAAAATCAACGTCATTTGCTATGAATAGAAGGGAAATGTAAAAATAAATTTAGTGAAAACCGTGTTCCTAAATTTTAGTCAAGTACTGGTGTCCAGTCAAGTTCTGGAGCCCTCAGGTGGCTGAGCTGAGGGCTGAAAAGAGCAGAGAAAAGGAAGTCACACACTCAGGACCTGCCTCAGTGCTAGGTTGTGTCCTCTTGGGGACTCGGAAATCCCCTTGCTGGCCCCCTGCCCTCTGGGAAAGGGGGTTTGGGAGAGTGTTCTCTTCTCACCATTGCGGACACTGAGGCTCCGAGAGGGGACTGCTGTGCCCAAGAGCACATTGGTGGCCGAGCCAAGATCAGCACTCCGGAGCACTGTGGCCCTCTATTCCCATTTCTAGACGCGCTTTCATACATGCCACACCTACCAGGTTAATTCCTGAGTTAATTCTTGTGATTTACATTTTGGCCATGGCTCTGCCACCTGAGCTTGCGCTCCAGTTCACATATTTCCTGAGTAATTCCAAGCCTCTGCTGTCCCAGCTGTCACTGTCCATTCTGGAGATAACTCCAGGTCTTGTGTGAACTTGGAATCAGGACCTCTAGACCTAGGGGGGCCTGGTTGTGGCGTGAGTCACCTAACTTCTTTCCATCTGCCACCCCGTGAATAAGTTGAGGCTAACGGCACTTCCTCCATGTGCTTCAGAGGGTTGTCGGTAGAATCCAAGTGAGGTAATGGATTTGAAACGCACTGGTGAAACCACTGCTCTAAACATGCGTGCTCATATTCACTTCAAGACTCACTTATCTGGCATCCGTAAGTGATGAGAACCATAAAGGAAAGGAAAAGGCATTTGAATAGACACAACAGCTATCTCCGAGTTGACCCATGCATTTGTGGGACAGCTCCTTATCCTGCTGCACAATGTGCCAGGTGCTGGCGGGGTATTAAAGAATACACACATGGTGCCATGTGGCCCCCCCCTTGAAGAGATTCACAGGGTAAAAGACAAACACAGTGATGGGCTTCTTCATGGTGCAGAGCCTCACCTCGGGCATCATCAGTCTTCTTTAGATCCAAGTCTAACAGGTTTGGTCATCTGTTTTCCTAAATCAGGTGACTTCAGAACTAACATGAGAAGGAGGCAAGGGCTACTTCTGGGACAAGGCAAAATTGATTCGATGAAGAAGAGCTTACCCAAAGGAAAGAGATAAGAAAGTGACAAATTTGTGCATTGAAGTCTGAGGTCACTTAGTGAAGGAGCACAAAACCTTATGAATGTCATAGACCCTGGGTTTGTTGTTTTGTAGAATATGGGAATGCATAACCGTTATTCATAATGACCTCCTGAATCAAAGGCTTTGGATTTTCTATTTGCCCTGCCTGGAATGTTCTTACCCCGATGTCTGCCGGCCTGAGTCCTCACCTGCTTCAGGTCTCTGCTCAAATGTCCCCAACTTCAGTGAGACCCACTCTGGGTGGTCATGGCAAAAAGGGGGGAAGATGAAGTAAGTTGTATTGAAGAAGAGTTCATTGGTGCTAGCTGAGGTAAGATTAGGTACGTACTTCATAGATTGGCTTGAGATTTGGTCATCAGGCAAAAGGCTAGACTTGTGCTTCTTTGACTGGTTAGCAATTCAGTCATCGGTAGAGTCCAATTTCATCACTGTTTACAAACAGGATGTTCTTGTCCTTACTGACTTCTTGGAATGTTGGCAGTTTGGTCCACTTTGGAAAATAAAGAAAACAAGATGTACAAGGCAATTCCTCTGAAATGGCTGCTCCAGCTCTATTTTAATATGGCTCCACTCATGTCATCTTTCACTCTTTCTTTCTTCCTTTCCCTTTCTTTCTTCCTTTCCTTTGCTTTCCTTTCCTTTCTTTTCCCTTCCCTCCCCTTCCCTTCCCTTTCTTTCCTTTCCTCCCTCCCTCCCTCCTTCCCTCCTTCCCTTCCTTCCTTTCTTTCCTTCTTCCATCCTTCCTCCCTTTCTTCTTTTTCAACATCATCGTTATCTATCACCTATCTATTATCTATCACTTCATCTATCTATCTGTCACTTATCAACTATCTATCATTTATTATGGCTTTTGTTTGACTCTCATCTCTGGAAGATAAGTCCCATGAATGCAAGGGTGTTTGGTTTTTTTCCACGATAGAGCCCGTCACCTTAACATGTAGTAGGCACTCAGTAAAGATCTGTTGTTGACCTCCAACTCTGAGTCATTAAGGAAAGGCCAAATTGTAGTTAATATATTTTGAAAAGAGCCCGCTTGGTAGGTGCTTTCACCCTCATCATCTACCACACCATTTGTGTCAATGTGCACATCACTTTCCTTCCTGGAGAGTGGACCTGATCTCGCTCGTCTTCACATCCAGCACCAATCCAGGGTTGGCACGCAGACACCACAGCCCTTCTCCAGCCTGGCGTCCTCTCATGGATTTCTCATGAGGACTTCCCATGGAAGAGCTTCAACAGAGAAACGGATTTACTTATTATTTTATTTTTTGCAATTTGCCCAATTTTCTTCACAATTTCCATATTTCTTAGTATTCTTTAAAAAGTCATTTAGAAGATAAGTAACCAGGATTCCTATAAGACTGACATAAAGAGAGAGAAAATACAGTAAGGACTGCAATTTTCTCATCCACACTCATCCGTTTAAAAAAAAAAACTATAAAAGGCAAAAGTTTCAAATTAGCAACCACAAATGCCCTGCTTAACTTAAGCACTTTTTAGGGCTACAGTTGCCATAGCAACTTGAAGCCGATCTTGGTGGTCACTGTGCCCAGTTCTATTGAAGCTAAAAATTACCTTAGCCTTGTGCATATGCGTGGCCAGCACAGTAAAGACTGGGTTACAGAAAATTAAAACTTTCTTAACCAGTGAAATTACTTGTACTGGAGCAAAAGAAACCTCTCAAATCTAAGTGTTTTCCTTCTTAAAAAAAAAGCATAATTTGTCGGACATTAAAATAACAAAAGGGCTTTGAGAAAGGATTATGGGTTTCTGATGTTTCACCACTAGAATAGATTTACTTTATATCCGACTGATGTTGTAATCTTGCATTCTGAGGTAATGTTTTAGCTCTTTCTCTTGCCATAAATAAAGATTTCCATGATAGCCCTTCATTCCTTTTCTAGAGCATTCCTTTGGATTTTTTTCCTCTCCGACTTGTAAACCATTTCACCAGGACAGCGTACAAATTGGATGCAGATCTTCTGTCGGGGGCAGGGAACTCATTACCAGAGGTTTTCATTGCTACAAGCTTAAAATGGAAAATGTTGAAAGTCTGGAGAGTTTGAATGGAGATGCTGCGCATCAGATGCTTTTCCTAACCACGAGGAGGAGAAGTTCAGTTTTTGAAATGGAGAGTTCAAAGTTCTCTTCTTCAACCAAAAGACGTCTGGCCCTGGGATTTCTCTGAGCCCAGGGCTGCAGATGAATACTCTGGGTGACGCTGATTTCAGAAAGAAAGCGCCTGTCTACAGCCCTGGCCAGCCTGCTAATCGCATGTGCCTCCTTTCCCCCTGGAAACCTACCATTCTCTCCCGCAGCAGAGATTTAATTAGGGCGAAATCTCTTTAAAAATTCACATGTACATCCGTTTCCATGTACAGCAACTGCAGAAACTCCCCAGGCTTTGAAAATCTTTTGAAACCCATACAACTGTATGTAAACAAAGGGCTGTTATTTACCAACAAGGGGACAAAAGGCCCGGGGCACCGCCTCACCTCGAGGCGGCTGCGGGACTTCTCTCCCAGCAACTTCATACTTATTAACGGGATTGCCAACTTGGGTTTATTATTCCCAAACTCACCCTGAGCCCGGCCCTTGAATGCAAGGAAAAAATAGTGTTTATGTTCCAGATTTTTTGCTTTATTCTCATGACTGAAGTGAATGATGAAGTATTTTCTGCCTGAGCAGAGCCAGCAGGGAAGAAACACATGTTGTAATTACCTTAAATAAGCAGGCAATGGAGAGTGCTCCTGGAGCTGTGTGGTGGGGGCCCCCGGAAAAGCGGGGGACACCAGGATGTTTTGCCTCCCCCCGACCCCATACCTTCCACATATCTGCTCACTTGGGGACTAAAGGAGGGACCCACCCACCTTGTAATGGTGGCTTGTGCCCAACTTCGTGGCACAAATGCTTCTCCAGTCAGTAAAACCCATACTATTAATTGGATATTACTTTGATTGCTTGGAAAGATGAAAATTGATGAACATGTTTAAATGTTTTAAAGGAAAATCATTGTATTTCAGCCGCACAAAATGACAAGAGCAAATCTAAACTTTACTCAAAAAAAATTCCATTAGAAAGTCATCACATGATAAACATTTATGAATTTGCCACAAAGATTCCTTCAGATAAAGATTCTGATTGGGACAAATCAATCAGGCAATTATCAAAAGTACAAATAGTGTTCAATGCTTGACCTCAACAGTAATCTCAAATTCTGGTATCTGATTTGGGATCTGGTTGCAATATAGTCAATTTCCTCTATAATTACTAGAAAAGAACGAATCTACTATGTCTCCGCTTTACTCGCCAAAGCATTTGTCACTGGAGTTTAGGTTTAAAAGAAATATTTCTACTAAACAGTGTCCAGAGATTCTCTACCGGATTATGACACCGACTGTCCCGCAGTGGACCAGAGGGAGGCGCTGTGGCGCTCCCCTGGAGGCGGCTGGGCTGTGGGCCTCCCCGCCCAGTTTCTCCCTTTGAGGGGGTGGCAGATTGCTTTCTTCTGCTTTCTCCTGTACCAACTGAGTGCGGTGTTCCTTCTACCACAGTTTACTGTGAGAACAGAGAATGAAAGACGGAAGAGTTGTTTCTGAAGAGACAAATTCATGCCCTCGGATACGCCTGGAGGCAGGCAAGATATCTTCTGTTTTGTTTTGCAAAATTCTGCAATTAGATGTGCAACACTTGAATTTTTAGCAAAGATTTGCTGACAAATTTCATCCACTTCAGAAAACACACAGCGACACACATGCACACCATTTCTGGGGAATAATTCTGAAGAGAATGTACTTTGGGACAATTGAAAAACTCCTGTGCCGCGTTCTGCTTTTTGCCACTCTCCCATCGGCTCCCCCTCCAGCCCGCCGCAGCCGCTGGCACAGTGCTCTGGGTTCCAAAGTGGAGGGCGGACTCAGAAATTCCTCAGGGTGGACACTGCCTTAAACACAGGACTTGGACAGCCCTTCCTTCATTTTAGCCGTAAAACAATGCTGGGAGGTGTTATTATTGCCACCATTTTCCAGATGGAGAAACTAAGGCTCCGAGCCGCTAAGTGGTTCGCTCAGGTCTCACAGAGAGTAAGCGTTGGAGCCAAGATTCAGACCCGGATGGTTTGACCCCAAATCCCAACCTCTTTCCTCTGGCTTCTCCTGGCTTCCGCAGATTTCACGGAAACCGGAATGAAAGTTCGACGCGTGACAGAACTTCAAGCTTAACTGTAACCCCGATGAAATGAAGTCTGTGTCTCTCTTGCCACTCAAAGATAGACATATGAAGTGGAAGATAATGACAGGTCATGATTTACAATTAAATGTTTAGTTTTTGCTTAATGCCCAGAGAATTAGACATTAGTTTCTCACAGATCAATGCCCTTCAATCAGTGATGCTTAGTCACAGATCAACCCTGCAGGTGAGCCATAATCAGGCTAAACGTGCTGTCCACTGAAGTCTTTTTTATTTTCCTCCTTAAAGATGG
The DNA here is from genome assembly GCF_021613505.1 of Equus quagga. NCBI lineage: Eukaryota > Metazoa > Chordata > Mammalia > Perissodactyla > Equidae > Equus > Equus quagga. The sequence goes on along the minus strand of NC_060268.1, from coordinate 171,084,800 downwards.
TGACTTACTTATTGAAATGTCATTGAAACTGGAACACCTTTCTCCCTTCCTTCCAGCTGTACTTTGCTCCAATCCCCTCTCCTTCTGCTACCAGTTCAGAAATCGGTGCCCACGGCACGTAATTTGCTTTTGTTGTTGTTGTTTTTTTTGGTCAGTTCTTTAACTCGTGTGGCCAGATCACGTAAAATAACCTCAAGATGTGCTTTCTCTTTCTGTAATTTCAGGGGGAAGGGAGGAGAACTGACGTGGCTGGGCTCTATGTGCTAAGTCATGGCGCTCGGCCTTCCCAACAGCGCTGGGGTGGGAGGAATCGCGATTCCTGTTTCGTGGATGCACAGGTTGGGTCTCCAGGAAGTTGAGACCCTAGTGTGCCAGGGGCACCGAGCAAGTGAGTAGAGGATTGCTGAGCCCTTCCAGCCTCGCTTCTGTCTTCCCTAACAGCAAATCAAGACAGCCACACAATGAGGCGCATGAGCAGAGCGTCCTCCTTAGAAGCCTGGCTGTTACACTCCTGGGAGACGGCCACTGTGTGCAGTCACAAACCCCTTCCTCAAGCCCATCTTGAAGGACGGACATTTGCAAGAAGATAAATGATATACCCAGGGTCTTGCTATGTTTACTTAGTGGTGGGTCTGGATTTAAATCAGGGTCCTTTTACTCCTGATTCCTTGTTCTTTGTACTTAATATTATATTTCTGTAAATATCATATAAGTTAATGAAAAATTGGGCCAGTTAAAGGACAGCAAGATGATGGCTGAAGATGAGGGCTCTTTCTCTTCTGAGTCCAGTACCAGCACATGAAAAGGCAGATGTTCACACATCTCCATCCAATGCTGAACATTTAGTGCTCGCTTCCTACTGACGAAAGCATCCGTTCTTTCTTCTCCCTGCAGAGTTCCGGTGAGCAATGACCGAGTCCCCACTTGCAGCTCCTAGGACCCCCACGACCGTCAGGGCTTTGTGCATCTCTTCAACTCACACAATTAGGCCTAATTCTCCAGTCTCCAGGCTCGTAGTGTTTGTGTTTGGGCCACACGTGAGAGGAAACTGACAGGATTTTTAGGTGGGAACAGAACGCTTGTCCAGGACTAAGATGTTATAAGCCCAGCCACGCCTGGACCTCTGAGGGCCACTGGAAACAGGACCAGAGCATTTAAGCTGTCCAGTGGCTGCTCCCTGCCATGCCGAGTTCAGACAGGACAGTCAAATGCAGGCTACGGGGCGGGGGCTGGCAGTCCCAGGGACCGTGCCTGGGGTGTGTGTGCCACATCGACTCCCAGCTAGCTGAGGGCGCCAGCTGGGATGGAGCATGCAGGATTGTGAGGTGATCCAAGCCTCTGTTTGACACCTCCTTTCTGGGCCTTCTCAGAGCTCCCTGGGGCCCCCATAATTGGCCATCTGGCCATACTCCAGCTCTTTGTGGGGTGGACCTCTTGGGCTGTGCAAACAACAAATATGGTGATTCAAAGCAAGAGCTCTGGAATCTGACAAACCAGGGTTTGATTCCTAGACACTTAATTGCTGTGTGACCTCGGACAAGGCACTTAACCTTTCTGAATCTTAGCTTCCTCGATAAAATGGAGATAATACTGCTCATCTGATGAGGATTATGTGAGATCACGTATACAAAGTACTCAGAGCCGGGTACACAGTAAGTGCTCAATAAATGGTAGATTATAATTTTTATTAGCTGTATATTTTGAATATATAGCTCAAAGAATACTGGGCTTACAATTGTGTGAAGAGTTCTGACACGTGCTACAACATGGACAAACATCGAAAACATTGTGCTACATGAAAGAAGCCAGATACAGAAGACCACATATTGTATAGTTCCATTAGTATGACGTGTTGAGAATGGCAAATCCATAGAAGCAGAGAACAGATTAAGGTTTTCCAGGGCTGGGGGAGGAATGGGGAGTGATGCTTAGTGGGTTCAGGGGTGATGAAAGTGTTCTGGAACTAGACAGTGGTGATGTTTGCACAATATTATGAACGTACTAAATACCACTCACTTGTATACTTTAAAATGGTTAAACTGGTCAATTTTATGTTTTGTGTATTTTGCCACCATTTAAAAAAATTACATAAAGCAGATCCACTTCACACGCATCATTATGTGGTCATTCTACCATCATTCTACCATCCAATTTCCTCTTCTTTGAGGTCACGTGTTTACTTAGACACTCCTAGAGGCAGGGGCAATCTCTGGCTATCAATCAGTTACCCTAAAGATTAATTTATCAAAATCGGAAGCCTTCAAACTTTAAATAGTGCTTTATAGATTACTCACCTTAAACCACGTTCCTCACCATCTGTGGAGCAGGCAGCAAATTTCACTGCCCCCATTTCAGAGATGAGAAACTGGAGGATCAGTGAAGGTAGGATTGATTGTGGTCGTTACATGTCCTGTTCTGTAGCGTTGACATTATTTTCTGAGTTCAGAGAGCTAATGAATGTCAGAGGCTGGACTCAAATCCTTGTCTTTTGGTTCCTAGATCAGTGTTTTTTAACTTCTCCATTTTACATTACACTTTTTTTTTTTGAGGAAGAATAGCCCTGAGCTAACTACTGCCAATCTTCCTCTTTTTGCTGAGGAAGAGTGGCCCTGAGCTAACATCCGTGCCCATCTTCCTCTGTGTTAATACATGGGACGCCTACCACAGCATGGCTTTTGCCAAGCAGTGCCATGTCCGCACCCAGGATCCGAACCGGTGAACCCCAGGCTGCCGAGAAGCGGTACATTACACGTTTTGACGTTACATTTTATATTAGACGTATTACTTTATTTCTATGTTATTTGTTTCTAAATGATCCTGGATAACTGTTTACTCCCGGCTGATGCACAGTGAAGGGCAGAGTGCGTCTCTGTGGAGAGTTTGCATTTGGACAGGTGGCTTGTTTTATTTAACTGAAAATTACTGCCTTCACTAGGGGCCATTAGCACATCAAAATGGTGTGTGTTGAGCCAGGAAAAGGGATACATTATGTTTGCATTTATTCTTTGGTCTCCAAAGACTAATTGTTGGTTTGTGTTTTTAAACCCCCTTTCAAGTGCTAAGAGCCCCTAATAAGTTAAATTAGGAAACCATTAGGGTTAAGAATAGTGCTGTGATGTGGGCATAGGGTTCCAATTACGGTGCTGGACACCAGGATGATGTCCTGTTGGTGTCTGCAAACACTACAAACCCCTCCATTTTTGATGTTATTTGACATGTGACAAAGTGTTTCCCCTACATTGTTGTTCTATCGATCCATCAATCCTTTGACATGAGGAACTGAAACTGCTGTTTACAGGTGAGGACATTGAGGACTAGAGAAGTGAAGTGGTGTGCCAATTCAGAGCTAGTAAGGGGCAGTCAGATGTGGGTTTTGGTACCCCAGACCCCCACGTCACCCCAGAGAGCACCCATTTTGCTGATGATGTTACACACGTGGTTGGGTTTTGGGCATACACAACATTTGTTGGATTTCTATTACAAACTGCCCAGAGCCCACCTCAGTACTGGCTTGAAGGTGATGTCCCATGATTCCACTTAAAGGTCTGACTTACCTGCAGAAGCCAGTCTCTTCATGCAACTCAGTGACTCAAAGAAGGCCAAAATAAGCACATTAATCTTAATTACCATCATTGTTTTAGCTTACTTGGTATTGAATGCTTAGCACTTCATGTATTTATGATATTGAATCATCTCAACTGTCTTATGGGGTCAGTACTACCATTTTCCTATCTTGCAGAAGAAGATATTGAAGCTCAGAGCAGTTGAGCGACTTCCTGAAAGCACAGTGGCCACTACTCATCCTGTCTCCTGCCAAACTTGCCTGAGATATCCCAGTTGGCTCCCTCCTTTGGGTCATTCTACTATCATTACTTGTCTTCATGATCTGCTCAGTTGAGCTCCAAAATTTACTACATTGATCACATCCTATCAAGCTAGGGCTAAAGATGGTCGGTGAGAGCGAGTCAGAAAGAGGTTCAAGTCACTGACATGGCCTAAATCAACCACAGGCAGGCTTTGTATCTTAGGACACCGGGGAAGAGGGGCCAGGAATCACTTAAAATCAAGGGCCTTCCACTCTTTGGGATCTGTGTTTCCATTGCATTTAGCAAAATAAATCATCTGGCCCAGTCTGAGGTTTTCCAACCAAAGTCCAGCTCCCCTGATTGGACCTTGACATCACCAAATGCTCTTCGGAGCAGCACACCAGTAAGGGGGGCCGCTTGGTGCTAGGGGAATTTGACTGCTTCTTAATACGTAATAATCGCCATTACTTCTCAATTACTTAACAAATAGAGAAGCAGAGGGCCATGTTATTTCAAAAGAGTCTCCTGAGAGTGGGGCTGGAGATCTCCAAGTGTTACCCAGAATTAGCTGGCAGAGGGCAGATGATCACATCTTTTAATATGCACCCGGGGGAAAATGCATGTATTATGTGCTAATAACTCAGGCTGCACCGTACTATTCCTGCTCTCAGACCTCGCAGACTCGCCCCTTGGTCAAAGACCAAATAGCAATTCAGCAAAGATGAAAAAAAAAAAAAAAGCAAGAAGGGATTGGCCCATTCACAACAACGTGGATGGACCTCAAGGGTATTATGTTAAGCGAAATAAGCCAGTCAGAGAAAGACGAACTCTATATGACTCCACTCATAGGTGGAAGTTAGTATATTGATAAGGAGATCTGATCGGTGGTTACCAGGGAAAAGGGGGGGTGGGGGGAGGGCACAGAGGGGGAAGTGGTGTATCCACAACATGACTAACAAAAATGTACAACTGAAATCTCACAAGGTTGTAATCTACCATAACATTAATAAAAAAAAAAAAAAAAAAGCAAGAAGGGGAAAAAAATCAATATATCAAGTAGCCAGGAAAAAAGAAGTTAAATTGTTTGATATTGTGCAGAAAAATAACCCTGCATTGTTAGACATCTCTCTCCTCCTTTTAGAATTATGGCAGCTACCTTCTGTTTTGGGTTAGCCATTAAACAAGTATTGCTAAAATTCTATGAAAAAGATGCTTTGGGCAAGTTAGACGTAGCCCATTTTCTTGAGAAATACGCTCTTTTCCAAGGCAATTTTAAGCCTCTTAAACAAGCGCTGTTTGCTATGAGAAAGGAGGAGCAAAAAAGACATTTAGTTTTATATTCAAGATTTGATTTCGATTTAAGGTAGGATTGCAACTTTGAAAGGCGCTTTGGTTTTTCTGGTGGCATGAGAACTAAAATCAAATTTGGGTTTAACTAAAAATCTTCAGCGCATAATAAGGATTAGATGTTAGGGATCTGTCTGCCCATGAAACTTCTGATTTCATTTTGATTGGCATCTCTGAATACTCAGAGCAGAAGGCACACTTTTAATTTACAGGGGCACGGCGACCTCAGGTATTCCGCCTGCTGGCTTTGCGTGGGTCTTTACATGGACTGAATAGCTGGGCACTTCTGGTCGAATCAAGGACTAAAGACGTAAAGGGGAGAGAAGAGATTACCCTTTCAGAACCCCGATTCCCACTAAACCAAAGGTAAGCTCTTTGTAACTATTGATCAGGACATAAATCCTCTTTAGTATTCCACAGAGGCAGGAAAACCTCTTCTCCTTCTGCCTTTTTTCCACTTTTCCTGCAAATACATGGTTTATACTGACCTTGCATTTCTTCTCACAGACCTGCCAGTTTGGAACTTTTCTGAATTTAACTACTGAAATTTTTTTCCCCTCCTCAAAACAGGAAGTGAAATTACCCCAGCTGGCCAGTTAAACTTTTCCGTCAAAAAAATGTTCCGAACCATGCACCATTTTCAATTCACCCAGTAAGGAAAACAAAGATAGACTGCAATCTTGGGCAAGTCATTGCAGCCCGTAATATCTCACTTTAGTTATCTTAAAGCAACGCTTTTCATTGTATTCAAGGAGTAATGATGGAAGTACTTCAGATTTTTCTATTAAAAATCAGAGATTACTGCTCTGGATAAATTCTAAACACTTTTGAGGAAATATAAATTTTTCCTTCTTAATGCTCTGCACAGAAATACTCAACTTTGCTCAACTCACAAGTACTTGCTAATGGTTGCTAGTGATCAGCCCCTGTCGAGGTGGTGGAGGGGGAAGTAATGATTAATGCATATATGTTTATATTATTTAAGTAGAAAATCCGTGTGCCATTGGTAATGAATTGAAGGTTAAGTGACAATTTTCCTTTACAACCACTCTCGTCGTACAGTCTGTGAACTGAAAACTGGATTAACCTTTAATTACCCTCAACGATCTCTCAACCCCGAGACAACATTACCACTCCTACCAGTAGTATTTGCATATACAATTTAATGAGAGAAACATCTGTTTGCATATTTGGTATCATTAATATTATGCAGATGAATAGATATTCACAATGTGATAGGCATTCGTGCTAACGTCTCATTTTCTTTCTTCGTTTCTGGTCTTTCTTCCTCCACCCACTGATTCAGCTGGACTTGTATTAATTAGAATTAAAGGCTGTCTGGAGGCAACAGCCTTGTGCAGAATGCGCAAATGCAATGCAATCTGATTGCCTGCAAAGGCACATTTTATTCAACTGGGGAAAACACTGCTGGCTCTTTCAAAATGCACACTAGATAGGCCTGTGTGTGTGTATATATGTGTGTGTGTGTGGTTTAAACGAAACTATGTTTTCCCCTCTTTAATTCAAACTAAAAAAAAAATCCTTTGTACGTCTATTTTTGGAAACACTTGCTTTCACACACAGCTTTCCTCTCTGATGACTATCAAATGCTTCCTATATGGAGTTTGACAATTTTAGTGCTGACAGAGCTCTTGGAGGCCAAGCCAATCAAACCTTTATTTTCCAGCTGGGCTAAGCGACTTGCCTGCAGTCACAGTGGTGGCTAGTGAGTGAACTGGTCTGGGTGTCTGAGTCTCCAGACTCTAAGCCTCACGCTTTTTCAGCTGACTTGTGTTGCCTCTCTATATGAATAAAGTTTCAAGACACTCACAACAGCCAGCAAACCCATTTTATACAGTTTCCTAGAAATTCTACGTGGTTACCAGTTGAGACCATTTTAAAGGTGTACGCATACGCATTACGTATATAAAACGCATGCTGGAAATTCCATTTTTGTCAACAAACATTATGTTTCGTGTACGTCTGTTTTGATTCTTGCATATGCAAAGCTTCTATTTTTGCACTGGTGCAAGGATAATGAAAGATTCCTTACAGATTTTCAGGGTTTCAATTTCACGATACATTTTTCAATACTTCTTTCAACATGAAAAAACGTGCTGCTTCTTTATGCTTTTTAAAGTAAAAAATTCTCAGTTCTAACTTAATTTCACCCCCTTCTGATCATAAGCCTTGAGCCAGGCGCCATGATCGTTAGTACTTCCAGCTTCCTAGGATATGCCATGGAAATTATTTTATACAGCTACTCCCCATGACCGTATTGTCTCATCAGAATGAGGAAAATTCTTGGCTTTCATTAGTGAATCCATCCTCATTAATTCAAACTAAATGATGGTGGCGGTGAAGGGGCAGTCAGATTAACTGGTGAATACTTTGAACCATAGAAATTTTTTATGGGAATGTACTCTTCTTACTTGTGTGGATGTTCTGTAATTATAGCTGGGTTGCGACTCTAAAGGTCTTCAGGATACACGATTAAATCAATTGGTTTGTGATTTCATATCCATTATTTGCAGGCGAAGGTGTGTTATGAAACTGTTGGAAGCAATTTGTTCTCTAAGAATTTTCAACATTCTCCTTCCACCCTCCCTCCTTATTTATACACTGTTCATTTACAGCATCTACAAAATAAAAGGCATTTCTAAAACAGGAAAAAAGGGAGAGCTAGTGCACTTAGAGTCTGGGTGATTATCATTTCCAAATAAATAAGATTTTTACCATCCTCTCCAAGTAGAAATGTACATAATGTGGTGATTTGATTTAAAAAGACATTTTAAACACTTAATGTGAAAAGAGCACTGATTGGGAACCAGGTTTCTATCTGAAGTACAGTTATTCTGTACAATCATTTTAGATTCTCGGGCTCCAACTATAGTGTGGGAGGGAACATTTAAACACTAGTGGAAATATATTCCTTCTTGTCGTGACTATAAATATTATGCCCGACACACCATAGATATTCAACAACAATACACACTTGTTGGGTGGATGGATGGATTGTGGCAGCTTGGGTCATCCTGGCTCTGTTAGCCATTTCTAGAACCTGAAGGAGCCCACTATTTCCAATGACCTAAGTACAAATCCTAGTCTTAGGGCAAAATTTTGCAAAAAGAAGTGTCACTGTAATTCATGGCTTCTAGTTGTAGCTGCCATATCGTGTATCTTATAGGCATCCAATATAGATAGGTTCCTAAGCACACTAGAATTGCTTGAGTAGAACTTAAGGTAAGGGGTGCGTGGGTGTGCGTGTGTGTGTTGGAAGGAGTCACGCGGAATCCATGGAAAACTGCGTTTCATAGACAATCGGAAAGCACAAATTAGCTTCTAGTGCCATGGTGACCTATATATTCTTTTATTTATGCTACAACTTATTCTTGCTATTGTTTGATATTAGAGTTGACCTATGGGTACTCTCACGGTGTTTCTGGCTGTGTTCTGGACTCTAGAATCTACAGCATGTGCTCCTGGGTGTGCTGATTTAGGGGTCTTGAAAGCATTTGCTCCAAAACAGGAGGGAAAGTTGTTGGGAGGTGCGGGGCCAGGTCTCCCCTGTGGGACATGGAGGGCGCATCTGCTGAGCCACTGGCTGGGAATCCTTTGGCTCCTGCTGTAATTGTGCCTCACCTGATTCTGACCTAATTAGGCCAGAGCTCTTGGCAAGTGACCAAGCTTCTGCTTGCGTTAGGAAGTGGAAGCACATCTGCCTTCTGGGGATGGGCAGGAAGAAATCTCTGGGGCAGACACTGGGTTTCCAAGTGCCCATCAACTCTAGGGCATTTGACACTGTCAACAATCCATGGAGGTGAGGAAAGAAAACACCAGAGCTACTATTAACATATTTTCATCAAAAAGATAAGAAATGAGATAAGCATTACTAGCACTTACTATGATGGATTGAAATCTGTACATGTATATAATTTAATTATAAGTACACGTATACTGGGGATGATCAAATCCTTTCTCAGGGCTGAGGATAAATGATCAGAAAAGTCTGGAGACCTCTAATCTCTGGGAAGATGCCCCGCATTTTCCAAGACTGCTGAGTGGGGCCCTTGCCCACCTCTCCAGTCTGTCCACTCGTTCCCATTTATTTTCCTGTAGCTCTGCACAGTGCGGATACCCCACCCAACTTCCAGGTCTCTGAAGACGCTATGCTGTTGTGTTGCTCCGAGCCCTTGCAGCTGCTATTTTTTCAACCTTGTATTCTCTTTCTCTCTGCTTAGTGAATCTTTACTTTTCTTTTGTAAGCAGTTTCCTGTATTTGTTGGACAGCGCGGATCTGTCTCTTTCCAGGGGCCCTACCACCTCTTCCTTATATCTCTGTTACAGCTTTACAGGTTTATCGCCCTTATTGTCTTCCGAGCAGCTTGAGGGCAGAGACGCTTCTCATAGATTTGTGTATAAATGCTTGTAAAATTAAAGAACGAAAGAATGAAGGGAAAGTATTCTTCAGTGACAACTAGCTGCACTGTTTGGACCCTCTGACTCGTTCAGGTTACCAGGAGGGGTCGCTGTTGGCACTTCCCTTAGTGGGGAGAGCATAGTTGCTGGCTCTTTTCTGAGCAGTGGGTTGTCTCCCAATATGGCAGAACCTAATTTCAGTTACCTCCTTCTCCTCCCCACTCACTTGGGAAGTGGAGAGAGACTGGGCCAGAAGGCACACAAGAGCCTCTGACTTTACGATGAAATATTTTGTGCCTGGGACACCCCAGAAAATGGAGACTGGGAGCGCAGGGCACGTGGCTCGGTCCAACAAGGATGGACCCACAAATGCTGCTGGAGAAATTGTTGATGCGGCCTTGCTTCTTCTAGACCAGAGAAGCTGTTCTGGAACAAGCAATGGAATCGAAAAGAGGCTTTTGAAAACAGCAACCAACACCCGTGAGCAGATTTTGTGAGGCACAAAATCAAACGGCTGCTTCTGAATGCAGCTGGGCGGAGGGATTCATTCGGCTCCGCTTGGAAAACTGGCTAGAAAAACGCACCGAAGTAGGCGACATCTTTGTATTAACCATAACGTCAGAGAATGCATTGCCATTAGCCTTGACAACCTGTGTTTTTTTCAAAGACAAGTCATTCTGAAGGAGTTGGTGCAAATAAGCAAGGGGTACCGAATGTCCTAGTCCCGTCCTTTAAAATTGCGATTAATTTTTTTTCCACTTTAAATCAAGGACATTTTTATACCTTAGTAATAAATTAACATTTCAAAAGTACTTTTACCTGCTGAGATGGTTCATTCCGCTAATATGGGTAACGCTGTGGACTCGAATAATTAGTGTAAATTGCCTTTGAATCAGACAGAGCTGGGAACAAGTCTAACTTGCTAGGGCTTAATGCCCCTTGCCGTCCAGGATGAAGAGTCCTTAATGGGGCCTGGAAAAACAACTAATACCTACAAATCAAAGGAGAAAAGCCGTTTTTGATGCATTTGTCTGAGAGTGTGAGTTTTAAACTAAATTGTTAACACTTCCTCCCCGCTGAGGGTCATGGATTAGCTAGGCTGGGAGATTCTTTGAGAATCTTTCACACTGACCAGGGGAGGTAGGGGGTTCCCAATACAAGTGTTTTCTTAACCCTAATCCCTACCTCCCTGACCAGGACAGCGCTGCATTTCCCTCTAATTAGGTGAAGAATTAGGAGGTGCATAAATGTGCTCAGGGATGAGGATAAAGTGATTACTTCACTCCAGACCATGATAGCGATTTCTAGGCGCTACTGAGTTCCTTTCAAGATAATAACTTTTCTCTTTTTCACAAAAACGTATTCAAGCCAACCTCAAACATGTATTTATAAGCAATGATAATTATCTTTGGGCAAGTTTGGGGCAGCATATGGACAAAACGATTCTCATTCTCCTCTGCATTTGTTCCGTTTTCGTAAGATTTTTATCCCATCGAGGAACGTCCAGAGCCATTTCTAATCTGACCTAAGTAGGAGAATTATTTGTGCAATCTGAACAAAATCTAATAGCCTAAGCCAAAAAAATGTATTCACATTTAAATGATCCTTTCAATGAAAGGGGGAAAGGAAATGTTGCTTGGGTGCTGTCTGAGATAAAACCATTTTGACACTTTTTCTGCATATGAATAGATCCTACTATGTATGCTTTTTTTTTTTTTAAGATCTCGTAGATATTCTTCACCGAAGTGTAATTTTAAATTTCAGGTTGATTAAAGCAGTTACAGAATAGCTTCAAACTTTGGTGATGTCGGCAACCTTCGCCCATTACGAATGCCCCAGGGCTCCCTAGACCTCTAAATCAGTTTCTACACCAAAAACCCAGACAGGTACCAGAAGGAACATGTCGTCTTTTACAGTTGGACCATCAGTTCCAGAAGTGTATACATCAAGTTTTCCTCTGCGTTTGCCATTTTAGCTCACTTGTGGACTGAACGTATTGTCCCTTTGTCTACCTAGTACGTGTCTTATGTGGGATAAACATATAATGAAGATAACCTCAAAATAAAGAAAAGTCATAGCAACAAATAACAAAATGTAATGTTCTTCCTCTTTCCCAGGGCAATGGAAGGCCCAGACCATTATTCCCCTTGGCCCCGTTTGAAGGCCGGTGAAAGGCAATGATCTAATTGTGACCTTTCGGAATAAGGTCTCCCTGTTTTATCCCTCTTGGACGTTCATCTTGGAGGATTATAAGGGAGCCAGAGCAAAACAGAAGTGGAAAGTGAAACGAGATGCGTGCCGGGTCTCCAGGCTTAATTTCTGAGTTAGTCTCAGCTGATCAGGAGTAGACACTGCCACGGCCTCTGAAAGGCACATCCCATTTTTATGATTCTTTTGAAAACCAAACTTCTTTTAACCTGCAGTAAGTTTTTCTTTCCGCTCCTACAAATACCATGGTTGGTTTAAGGTATGATGTCTGCGTAATGCCAGTTACGCTCTACAAGACAGATCACACTCCATCACCGGGGATTATGTTGCTTCTTGATCTTATCAGCTTTGTTTCCTCAACTACAAAAAGATCTAACAGTGCTGGTTAGCAGTTTGGCTTGGACAATCTCCACAGTCATCCATCACTGTCACTGGTTCGCGGGAGGCATCAGGCACAAAGCAAGGAGAGAGGATGCTGTGCTGACACGCTCTTCCCAAGCCGACTCCCTAATTTCATGTTTAGACCAGCTCTTCTTAGGCTTGTCCTTCCTCACTATGGAAGGCTTCTTTTCCGTGGGAAAAGGCAATCTTTACCCTTTGCCTTCTGAAATCTTAGATGGTATGTTATATGTCTCGGTGGTTTGTTTTTAAATTCTTAGCAACTACAGAGAAGAGAGAGCCAATGTATAAGGTGAAATATACATTCCCGAGCTACAAAGGCGGTAGTAAGTCAGAAGCCTGAGGGAGAAGAGTCTAATTAATAGACAAAATCTGACCAACCGCAATTTAGCACCTTCTTTTTTTGTTTGTTTGTTTTTTAAATCAAATCTGGGATTATTCCAAACTTGTCCATTTCTGTTTCAAAAGTCTGGCTCTTTGAAATAACCCCAGGAGTTAGCTAGGATATCTGGGTTCTGAGCCACTCTACATCGGAGCAGAGAGCATCTGTGCCTGGCACTTACTCCAGTTAAGCAGCCATCACAGCAGCCTCATCCGGAGATGCGAAACAGCACAAGATTTGAAAACGATCCGTTACCCTATTTGTGGTCAGAATCTGATAGGATCAAGTAATGGGTCTCCCAGTAGAAATATCTACATGTCAAGTAGTAAACTTGATCGTTGTAAGAATGCATGTAATACAGCAGGAGAGAATACCGAACCAGAAGATTAACATTTCTGTTACATAATTACAAGTTCAAGGAGTTGGGCCTCTTATCACTTTATAGTAAGTATAGAAAGTAGGAGTGATCCTTTTTAATTTGTAATTATTTGACTGAAATGTGAGGTCTGGCGGCCTTATTCTTACCCTTCCTGGCTGGCAGACATTGGTATGCAGAATCCACACGAGAAGGCACCGTACACTATCAGAGGGAGACATGTTTGATTATTCCTTAAAACCAACTAAGAGAAGTTAATCTCGTTGAACTTCTTTTTATTCAACAAAAGAGTTGGATGTTTCCAAGTCTAATTTGACTATAATGTTCATTAAATGGACTTCTTTACACCTTTAAATGGATTAACGGCACATCTTCACAGTCTAATTATTATACTTGTCATTCAAAAAAATCACAGATCTAATTCGGGGGATGATAAAGGCCTTTCTTTTACAACTATGGCAGAGACTCTGCAGTAAATGGATGAGATTTTTATCTGTGCTATTCTTTTTGAAAGGGCACATGTTGCTCCAAGGAGGTGGGAGGGAAGGACGGCACCGAATGTCCACGTCTTTCTGCCCTAGTAATTTTAGTTCAGAGATTTAGAGCTGACCATGATGGTGCCTGCCCCTCTCGGACTCTCTGTGCCAGGTACCTCGGAGGTTCCTCCCACCCAAGCCCGCCCAGCTAATGACTTCAGTCTGTCCAAGACAGCTCTGGTCAGATAAGCGATAAATTATGGACAGCCCCCTTTGAGTCTCAGGCCTTTGGGGCTTCTCTGAGTTCCTTTACCCAGACCTTTCTCGAAAGGGAGAGAAACTCTCTCACCACGTCCCAAGAAACAGCAATTCAGTTTTCACATGTCCATTTGACAGCCACTGTCTTTGGGCCTGCGCGTGTCTCCTTGTTTGCTGAGGGAGCATTAAACTTGATGTGCTCTGGCAGCTCAACAGCGTCCTAAGAATGTCACAGGCCTTGCTTGGCTCCAGTGGGTACAGAATGCTCTAGAAGCTACCAGAGAGCTGTAAGGACATTTCTCTCCTTGGGGATAGCAAGTTTCACCCACAGGGGGTGATTCAGGCTTTTTTGGTTTAAAGCAGAAGGCAAGCAGAAGCGATTCATCTTCATTCATGCATGTCACCAGTGTTTCCTGGGAAATTATTGTAGGGCGGGCACTGGGTGTAGCCTGTCAGATGCCGTGCAGAGTTGAGCGGACACATTCCTGCTCTCAGGGAGCATTCAGTCTAAGAGACATTAGCATATTCTTTTGTAAATCAAAGGAGGCTCCAAATTTTCCATAGGAGGGGGGCTTAGAGTTGGCAGTCGGGGTAGACAGAGACTCTAGAGGTCTTGCTTTGAGGTTGTGCTGGCGTAGCTCACACTATTTATTTACACTGTATCCACATGGAGTTGCTTTGTGGTGGCAGACATTGAGCTGGAGGAAGAAATGAAGCACCTAACTCCCCTCCCCCCTCCCTTGGGGCCACCACCTTCCCTAGAACCTGTCAACTATCTCCCCACCCCTAGTCCTCGCTTCTCCAAGGGAGACTGGCGGGGGAGGGGGAGCCCAGGCTGGACCCCAGGTGGGAGTGTAAGGTGTGTCTTTGGAGCATCCTCCTGACACAGTGGGAGAAGGGCACACTGGGTCAGGTAATGCAGGTGAGAACACCAGCACTGCCACCTCCAGAGATGTGACTGACAGCAAGGTGCTCACTTTCTTTGAGCCTCAGTTTCCTCATCTGTAAACAGGAATAATTATATCCATCTTTCAATGTTCTTGTGGGGATTTAGAAACAACAGATGTATAAAGGGTCTCACAACAGGGCTTGGCACACAGTAGGTATTCAATAAATACTAGTCTCTGTGTCCTTTCCTGTTCTTGCCCCTTTTTTCCTCCCCTCCCCTTCTCCACACCCCACTGTTAATCATCATAATTAATCATTCAACTCTGTGTTAGGTCTTACTTCATGAACAAAGTGTAATGGCTTGAAGCCTGCCTGTACCAGAGGCCTTGACTTTCAAAAGGAAAATCCTAAAGCATTTAAAATCCCAAGGAGTAGTGGGCTGATGGCCACTGGGGTCGGTATTTGGGCAGATGGACAGTCTGTGGGCATGAGCAGCCAGAGAACCACATGACCACAGAGTCTCACAGCCAGAAGTCCACTTCAGGCTCTGTGGTCTCCTTCTCAGGCTGCCACCTGAAACTCCATCATGGGCCTGCCCAGTGTCCAGCTTATAGCTCTGGATGATGAGCGAGGCTGGTGTGGCCTGGGCTCAGCATGTGCTGTCCCCCAGGCCTGGGCTGCCCCAGGTGCAAAGCTGAGACATGACACTCCTGCTCCCCATCTCTGCCTGCCTTCTGGTCTCCTTCATATCTGGTGTTCCACAGGATATGGCAGCAATGGGTAAGCACACTCTTAGAGACGCCTGTACTGAGTCAGAAAACTCCTTCATAAATCATTTAAGACCCATGTTATACCAACATCAATTATCAGAATTAATTGCTCCCTAAAACACAAGGAATTGTGCTACAGTCAACATTGGCTCGGCCACTGTAAGCCTCTTCTTGCTGTCTTCTGAAGGAGCATGAGGCAGGTACCTTGAGAAAGCAAACATCAGTCCTTGTCGTGTGCTAGGTACTGTGTCCCGTTTCCAAACTAATAAATACTGAATGAGTAAATAATTTTGTTTTCTCTCTGCGTTAGAAAGATTCAGTCAGATTTGGCCAAGCAACTTCAGGGAATATCATTAAACACTTTTCAAACAGTGCTTTCTCTAAGCCAAGTTCTGCTCCTGGAAAATGTCTACAGATCAATCTAGAAAGTCAAGGTGGAAGGAAATGGGGTGTGGACCCAACTCTCTATAAGAGGCTGATCGAAACGGAGACTGCCCACCCCTGGGAGAGTAAACAGCAGTGGGCAGCACATATTCCTCACTCATTCATTCATTCACTCATTCGTCTGTCTCCTCGTTAATTCCAAATGGGGCAAGGGATTCAATGGTGGACCATGGAATATTAAATTATAGGAGTTAAAATCTTAGCCAAACAAATAATTATAAAAATATGACTTTGGGGTAGTTAAGAATAGAATTCTAATATTTAATTACACACGTATAGAGTGTGTATATGGATATAATATTTATAGCATAAATGTGTGATAATATGTATGTTATATATGAGATGATGTTAATACCATAGGTCTATATTCAGCCAGGAAACATAGATTATTACTTCAAGATTTTTCTCTACCAGGGCATTCTGTGACAATCCTATTTTCATCTTAGATTTATTTGATCTGTAAGATAGGAAGAGTTAAATAACCTCATTATATTTTATGTTAATTTCGTCCTAGGCTTATCAAGGAATAGACGACGTGCTTTGATTTGCACTTATTCAAAGCCCTGACACCAGCTTCAATGCTGCGGAGGGAAAGAGATCTTTGTTCAGGAAGTTACTTATTGGACAATTAACATGTGGAAACTATACCAAACAGTATGTGAAAATGATAAGTTCACGTTGAATTTCCAAAGGGCGGAGGCTCATTCTTCTTACAACAAGACCGTGACAACTTTTGCTGATGGAATAAATGGGATCATTACATTTCAGTCTCCAAGTAATATCAAAACTGAAGCTTTGTGAATTCTTTTCTAATGGGGCCACCTGTCACCCTTCAGTCTTTGTATATAATGGCATCTTGTTTCTGAAGACCTCAGCCCGAGTTTAGCTCTTCCAAATGTTAGGGACCATGTCCTGACTCCCCCTGTCTTCCTATGATGAATAGATGCATTTTTAGCTGCTTATCCACCCTCCACCCAACATGTGATTCTGTGTGTCCAAAGTGCCTGCGGCAGGTATGCAAAGCTATAGCAAAGCCAGGTGTTCCACTATCATTGTTCGCTCACCCGCAGACTTGATTGCTGAGACATCTGTAGGGGGAGGGTGTTGGATGGTGATTTACTCACCACAGCCACGCCCCTATTCCCCTCCCCCCTACTCCCTGCTGCCAGCTGTTCTAGGCTTGTGGCGGGTGCATCTGGCTGCTGCAGAGACCCAGGGCTGGCAGGTGGCTCTATGTGACTGTGCTCAGGTGAACTGGGGCTCCTGGGATCTTGCTCTGGGCCTCAGCCAGAATGCAAGCTCCGCATCTTTTCTACCAGCAGGCTGGCCGCCCAAGGCTTTTCCCCTGAATCTGGACAGAGAACGCAACTTGGCTCTGAGATCACTTGTGGGACCCAGGCCTCTTAGGTGCACAGCTGTCTTGTGGATCTCTGGCCGATGATTCAAGATTTTTCTCTATCAGGGCATTCTGTGACGGCCCTATTGCCGTTAAGGATGTATTTAATCTGTGAGATAAGAAGTGTTAAACAATTTCGTTCTATTTTATGTTAATTTTGTCCTATGCTTATCAGGCAATACAATAATAATGCTTTGGCACTTATTTAGAGACCTGATCCCAGCTTTGGACACTTGGGCGGGAAAAGGATCTTTGTTTGGGAAGTTACTCATGGACAAGTAACGTGTGGAAACTAACCAAACGGTATGTGAAAATGAGAAGTTGATGTTGAATTTCTGAAGGGCAGAGAGAGGCTTACCTCTTCCCTCTAAAACAAGGGGGAAAAATTCGAAATTCTTTTTCATTTGAGTGAAAAGTGCTCTTCAGGGTTTGGGAGTGAGGGTAGGAAATAGCATTTGAGTTCATGTCCGGGTTCCAGGCAATCTCCAGTGCCTGGACGATCCGAATACTTCCCTCACCTAGGGAGTTACGGTCCTACACGGATCAGGGCCACAAAATATAATTTCACGCTAATTAGGACTTCTCACAACCCACTTCCTGAAAGGTTCAGGTTTGCATCAGTGAGGCCAATTTTAATCAGCAATCAAAAGTGTTCACTCCTAATGCAGGAAGAATCCTCAATACTTTCTTGTATCACCGACAGACTTCCCCGCTCCAAGCTGGACCCAGCAAAAGTGAGGGCCAAACCGACCTCTAAACCTATTTAAGTGTTAAATTCTCTTGCAAGTGATGGTTCTTCAGAGACATCCCCAAGCCTC
The DNA here is from genome assembly GCF_021613505.1 of Equus quagga. NCBI lineage: Eukaryota > Metazoa > Chordata > Mammalia > Perissodactyla > Equidae > Equus > Equus quagga. The sequence continues at coordinate 171,066,813 of NC_060268.1, read as the reverse complement.
TCTACTCTTCTCCGCCTGGGCAAGACACAGTCACATCAGCACCTGAGTGGCTAAACCGAGTGCCCCGATCCTCATGGAGCTGGCTGTGTGATTCTGATCACCGACCCCAAACTGACACCTGTTGAAATAGTATTGGAACCACATTTGTAACTAATTGCAACCAAGAAGTCAACTCAATTAATCTGACAATGGGACAACCCAGGAGACTACTCATGCCTGGGACGATGCTCCCAGTCAAGTACAAGCTTGTTGTCTATTATCTGACAAGCCCAGGACAAAATTAACACTAAATATAAGGTAATTTAATTAACTCCTCCTATCCCAGAAGGCAGGTCCCAGCACCCTGGGTGCCCCAGGCCTTCCAGCGAGCAGAGGAGTGTTGCGCCCCCAGCGAGTAAACACTTAGATTGTGCTTTCATTATTTTAAGTGGGTGACTTGCAACCAAGGATTTCCATGAAACTCCTTTGAGCACTAAAGCAAAAGTATAGTTGTTTCTTATCCTTAAGGACATGGTAATAAATTGTGTGAAAATCATTCACAGGAAAACATACCTTATAAGAGTCAGGATTCTTGAAGGAATACATGTGTGTGCTCCCTGGAGAGGGAAGAGACGAGAGACGGGGGAGCATAGAAAGGGAGGGGGGGAGAGAGAGAGAGAGGAGAGCAGAAGACCCTGGTTTAAAAGGAACAACATCAAGAAGACAGTCTGAAAGGACCAAAAAAATAAAGAAGCTATAATAAATATAAGAAAAAATATACTTTGTGAAATTGTTTTATTATAAAGACCTTCCTTGAGCCGATATTTTCAAGAGACACAAAGGCCCCTTTTATTTTCCAGTTTCAACAAAGCTGACCCTTGACTTTCTCATCTCCAGTGAACTGAACATCAACCTATTTAATTATTCTCCCCGTTTTCCTGCTCTCCAATATTAAGCCAACACAAAGGACATGACACAACAGGTTATGAGCTTTGTGAATGCAAATCACAACTCTTCAGTCTGTAAAGATAAGGTACACAAGTTGAAAAGGCTGGGTGGGAAAAATGAAGCTGCTCATGGCTGTAAATGTTAGCAAGCTGAGCCCGTAACTCGTAAACAGATTGCCACTGGAGGTCATGGGAGAATGTGGGCTTTTCACAGGCGTTGGTGGAATGAGAGAGTTTGCTGAAAGCCAGGTCTGTGTTCTCACCTGGGCCTCCTGGCGACCAGTGGCAACCTGTGCTGAGGCCTGCGGGGGCTCGGTCTGTGTGGCTATGGGACGTGGCGTTTCTCCATGTGAAGCCAATTAGATTAGGCATCAAAACAATAAGGAGGTTGCAGCACATTTTCAAGTGTAGATGAAATAAGGTACCTGGGTCAGGAACTACCAGGTCGGTCGAAGCCTGCAGACCTCATTAAAAGGCAGATCAGTCTGATGGGCTAAAATCATTAAGCATGTTAATTTGCAGCAAGGAAATGAAAACTTTGGGAGAAGCCAGAGGCTGCTGGGAGCCCCAGCCCTGAGTTTTCATCCTGGTTCCCTGGGGTCTCCGCTTAGGCATCCTCGGGTGACCTTGGGTGCCCAGATGCCAGTTTCCTTCTCTCTTTTGTCAGCGAGTTGGAGTCCATGATCCAAAGTTCACCCTGATTCCATTTACTTGATAACTCAGGACTCTACACACCTTAAGCAGGTGCCTCTCAGCCGGGGGACATTTTACATACCCCAGTGCCCAGGCCTGACCCAGACCAATTCAAGCAAAATTTCTGAGGAGGGACCCAGGAATCAGTACTTTCGAAGTTCTCCAATAAGCGGCCAAGACTGTGAACCCCCAAACTCTCATCCTCTCTGATAAATAGGAACTGGGGACACCTAAACACCCACCCCACCCCCACCCCACCCCCATCCTTGAGAAGAGCTGACGTTTTCTTGATGGGAAGGGATCAAACCAGTTGCTCCATCTCATGCTCCATTTCCCGGCAAACAGCTCAGGAAAAATTTGAATCGATAACAGATCACAGGTGTAAATAACGATAAATTACAAGGTCCTAAAGCTGCCCCGTGGCTTGCTGATGGCTAGAGCTGGAGAAAGCAGTGTGGGTCATCCCAAGCTGGTGTGTAAGGCGTGGGCTGTTTGGAGGATTGGAGCTTCATCTCTTTCCTTGTCAGATGAGCGCGCCCAGCCCCTCCTGAAGCACAGCAGGGCTTACTAACCTCTTGTCTTTGCAAAGCAACTCTCACGTTATATGTGTCCCTTGACCTCCCTCAAGGAGGGAGAGAAAACTGAGACCCGTGAAAAAGAGTCGATATGAAAAGTGGGTGAAAGTGAGCTACTGTTTCAGGTAAACTGCCTTGTGTTGGATAGTGTCCTCCCAAACACGCATGTCCTTTCTGGAAGCTCAGAATGTGACCTTATTTGGAAGCAGGGTTGTTACAGAGGTAATTAATTAAGATGAGGTCATACTGGAGTAGGGTGAGCCCTTAATCCACTGTGACTGGTATCCTTATGAGAAGAGAAGAGACACACAGGGATCAAGCCACGTGTATCAGTCTGCTAGGAAACCATAACCAAGTATCATAGACTGGGCGCTTAAACAACCGAAATTTGTTTTCTTACCATTCTGGAAGCGAGAAGTCCAAGATCAATGTTTTGGACTTCCAGTCTCTGGACCTGTGAGAGAATAAGTTTCCATCATTTTAATCCACCCGGTTTGTGACTATTTGTTATAGTAGCCCCAGGAAAGTAATACAGCTTGCCTTATGCTTTTCCTGTGAGTGTCTGCAACACAATTTAAGTGTCTAGACACAGTGAAAGCTCACACCCTCCGAGTAACCTTCTGCTGTCCCTGAAGAACACAGCACAGGAGCTGCGAGAGCCCTAGGAGTGGACTCGTCACCTGTTGCTAGGGTGCTGTCACTGCTACACTCTCCACACATTCCACAGGGGACCCTGTGGAGAGCCAGGCAGGGATGGGCGAGCAGGGTGAAGGTGGGGTTGTGGCGAGGGGCGAGGTCTCCAATCACCGTCACATTTTACTGAGGGGTGGGGCTCTGAGCCGGTACTGGCTGCAGGTCACTCATCAGACAGTCTGCATGGGTCTGCCCTCCCCTTGGGCCAGGGTGATTTTAATGGAGATCTGTTGCTTATTTATTGCTCTCAGTATCCAGCCCAACCCAAGCTCCTGTGCAAGTGGTCACCGCTGTGTCCAAGGCCCCTGTGAGGACAGAAGTGCTCAGGCCAGACAGCAGCAAGCTGTAAAGCCGGCATCCTTGTGAAGTGACAGGTCAGCATGTGGACCCACAATATCCAGCAAGTTAATTTGCAAAAGGAAATAGACATGCCCCTTCCTCCCCACCTCCCACAGCAGAGCCCCACCACCTGGCTTCTGACAACACAGCCGGGTATCTGGTCACGGAAGGTGCAGAAAAGGGGAAGTCGGCCCACAAAGACCACACGGGGCAAAGTCTCAGGATGGAGCTCCAGCAGCAAACAACAGATGCCAAATGAACCTCCAGACAGTTGAGTGTCTCCTGTGGGTCTTTGGAGAAGCTGAAGCCTGTGCCTGCGGGCCCCTGGCTCTTTGAAAGACATCTCTGTAGCTCCAGGACTTGTGTGTATGGCCAAGGTAACTGTTGAGTGAATGAATGAATGAACGAATGAAAGGATGACTTTAAACAAGGATGTGAAGATGCAGAAAAGCAGCTCCTGTGAGGCATTCTACACACAGGAAGTCAGCGGCCCTGGGTTCTGCTCCCTGCTGTCTCCAGCCACTATGGGGCTTTGGGGCTGCCACTTCTCCTCAGGTCTCAGTTAAAGGAGGGAATTTGGGTGTATGACCTCCAGGGTTCTGTGATTTGGTCATTTTTCTTGTGGTCGGTGAAGGTCGCGGGAGCAGGCACGCTCGTTTTTTCTCTTACTTGCTTTTGGCTCCTGAGCCAAGGTGTGTAAATTCAGCCCTTGAAGCCTCTTTGAAAGGAAGGGGGACCGGAGGGGGCGAGCAGGCAGTGCTCAGCCCTCACTTCTCTGGTTATCTGCAAAGAGGACCTGGAAGGCGTACAGAACGTGGGCCTGTCTGAAACACTCCTTCCAGGGGCACGGGGTTTAAGAAGGACTTTATTATATGTAGGAGGAAGGGAGAGAGGGAACAGAGGACAGGAAGGGGTCCCAAGGTGGAGAGGTACACCAATTAGATCCGCTAACAACAGGCGGCCTTTATCCCTGGCAGGAAGCACCCTAGCAAGTGATGAGTGACAAGAAGCTGCTGAGAGGTGCCCACTTTTTCAAAGGGAAAACATAATTTGTAAACAATCAACATGTTAACAAGCTACAAATAACCAGCCCTGACTTCTAACAGATTCACCGAGCTTGAGTGACTAAAATTCACAATGTTTTTCCAAACCAACTTCGTTAATTTGTGGCCTGGTATTCATTAGGACAACAGGGCCCCGGGGACGGCTTCCAGCTCTGCTTCCCACCTAATGATGGGGGGCTGGGGCCCCAGCGCTCTTCTGTCGTGAGTGCAGACCTGGGGCGGATGCATCCTGTCTTCTCCCCTTTTCTCGCCATGACTAGCCTTGTAATTCATAGGATAGGGTCTGTTTGTTTTGTTTTAAAAATCCCAGCGTTTCAAAAATCACCCATCATTTATCACTCATCTGAGATGAGCAGTTGTAGGTCGATGCCGATGCCGCTGGATGCTTTTCCTCCCAGCTCCTCCTCCCTCCACCCCGCCCCTACCTCCCACTCCCCTGGGGAAATCAAGAAAAACAAGATTCTACTTGTCCAAACCCTCAGAGGCCCCTCGGAATTGCTGGAATCGTCACAATAAGTGGTAGTAATGGAACCGTCCACAGGCCTGTAAATACAAACTGCTCGCTGGAGTGGCGAAAAATAATGAAGTAATTAGGTGAACTATTATCAGCACCTGTGACTGATTGGTGCAAGCACGTTCCTGGCTTTAGTATGTTATTATTTGTCAGGAACAATAAGCAGATTCTGAAGTTGCGGAACTTCTGGCCCTACCCCCGGCTTCCCTCCCCCGAGGGCCCCCGTCACCCCGAGGTGCAGGCCCAGGATGGGGGGATGTCTGCTCAGCCTGCGGAGACCCACAGTGGGCAAACGACAGTCCTGCTTCCCAACCCATTAGGGTTAATGCCACTTTAATTAGCAATTGATGTGACGCCTAGGAGGTGCTATTTAATGCGCCGTTTCTAGGCTAAGCGTGTGTCCCACAGACAGTCACACCCAAACCGTGAGCCGCTCCGAAGGCAAGATAATCGAGGGAACAGAGACTGAAAATAACTCATGGCTTATTCTGAATGGAAATGGCCGTTCCAAGCCTCAGCCTGGAACCTCGGACCTGGCAGGCTGCCCTTCCTCCTAGTGGAGATTTCTGCACAGAAGTGCCCACTTGCCAGTAATAATAATAATTTGATGATGATGATAACAGTTAACACTTAGAGTATTACTATGCCCCAGGCCCCTGTTTTAAGCATTGTATATATATTTACTCATTGACTCCTCACAACAACCCAGTGAGTTAGATACTGTTATCATCCCCATTTTACAGATGGGGAAGCTGAGGCACAGAGAAGTTAAGCGACTCATCCAAGGTCACAGAGTGAGGATGGCAAGCCAGGGAGCTTGGTGTTAAAGAGCACACTTCTAATCTTCTGTCCACGGCCCCTGCTCTGTGAGTTCCTTATAGGACTATGGAAAGGGGCACCCACGATCCGTCTGGAGCAAGTGTGAAGGAGGGAGGTGAAGAAGTGGGGAAGGGATCTTGCGAAAAACCAAGGAAAGAAGGCAGTTTCTCACAGGCTTGCCGAAGCCTTGGGAGAACCCAGTGCCCTCGATTAGCGGGGGGGGGGGGGGGGGGGGGGGGTAGACCTTTGGGTACAACCATCGTGCATTCTCAGGCAGTGAGAATTCTCCTGACCATCTAGAGATACGTCCATTCGCTGAGGGCCACAGATGCGCTCAGGCTTCTCCCGGGCTTCTTGCTGCCCAGAGCCTCTTGGGGGTCCACAAATTTGACTGGCTGGTTTCTTAAGGATTTAATTTGTAACCCACAAGAGTTTGCTGAATTGCTCACTGGACATTCTGCTTCCCTCCAGGGGGAGGCGGAGTCACTGCACCCCCATCCAGTCACCATTTCCGGCAGAAGTTAAGCTGCCCAGCGGTCCTTGTGGCTGACCGTGGACAAGTTACCCAACCTCCTTGGACCTCAAGTTTCCCATCTGTAAAGTGGGAATAATGACCCCACCTGCCTCACAGGCTGACTGTGAGGATTAAGTGAGTCAATAAACGTTAATCGCTCACTACTGTTATCATGTGCAAAGGCAGACTGTCTGTGAAGCTAATAAAGCTGAAGCGTCAGGCCATTGTCTCGCATTCTTTCATGTCCCTCCCCCAAAGCACTGTATTTTGGATTCATCATTTTGTCTTCTTTTTCTTAAAGAGGGCCCCGGATTGTAAAAGCTTCAAGCCCCTCAAAACCTGGATCCATCTCATGATTGTCTAGAAAAGGAAGCCGTTCGTTTGGATAACTACCGAGTCCTCCCTGGCTGAAAAATGCGACGTTTCTGGGTCTTAGACATGAAAACAGGTGTGAAGGACCCTCCTTTGTGGACGGGGTGCGCGCTTCTTTCTAAGAAGGCAAGGAGCCATATAAGACGGCGTAATCTAGGCTCAGTGTAGAGTGACCGTCTCCTCCCAGTTTGCCTGGGACTGTAGGAGTTTTAAAGCCTAGTGCACGGAGTCTCTGAAACCCGCTCCGTCCTGAGCAAACCGGGACAGCTGGTCACCCTGCTTGTCGAGGACCCACGCGTGCTGGTGTTATTCACCACGGGGCCGCCAGCTGGCCGGTGCCCTGCGCCTCGTAGGTGCCCAGTAACTATTTGTTGAATGAGCGGCCTGTGAACCAACCATCCCGCCTTCCGAGCTCGAGGGACAACAGTGCGCAGTGATCTGGGGGGTGGGGGGGCAGGTCGATTTCATGGAAGCCCAGTGTGAAAAACGAGCCAGTGGTAGTGAAGTTGGATCAGACAACTCCCGTTATTGGGGAGGAGGGTTGTGGAATGTGACGAGGGGCACCCCCATGTGCAGGATGCCTGCCCAGAGCCCGGGCAGTTTCTGTTTACTTCTGTGTACCTGATAACAAACAGCACGTCTTCCATTTAGAATCTCCGCACGGTTGTTTTCTCAGCTCAGAAACAATGCGTGTGTCCAGGCAGAAGCCCGAATACAAGCTGGATCTGGCCGGGGGTGAATGGCGCCGCAGGCAGGTCTGCAGCGGGCTTTGGGCACACGAGCGAGCTGCTCAGGCTCCGATTCCACATGCTGTGTAGACTCCAATTACCCGAGGACTTAGAGATCAAACAGCCCAACTGTGCTTCACAATAAAAGAGGAGATCTTAATTTTACTTCACGCTACACCCTCCAGCCAGACCGTGCAAAACAATGCATTGCATTGTTGTCCTCCTGAGCCCCATAACCTTCCTGAAATTGTCTCCGTTTATCCCAGCAACATCTCTATAAAGTGGACAGAGGAGAGAGTCAGAGATTGTAAAGAAGGGTGTGATTCCCACTGGAGTTATGGCAACCACGGCCAGCTTCAACCGCACATGCCTGCTTTGCCAAGGACAAAGAATTTTTTAAATTTTTACTAATTTTTACTTTTAGGTATAAAGGTGTTGTGTTGGCATGTGAGGAAAATTGTTTGCATCAGCCGTTAGCTGAACTGTGGCATAAACACTGAGGACTTGATGGAAAACACGAAAGCCAGCAAAACGCAAAGGGCCAGAGCCTGGAATTTTGCAAATTTATTTTTCTCCCCTCTCACAGTACAAACAGGATTTGTAGTGAGGCACAGCACAGCCAAAAATTAATCTGATTTCTTTTTCAATGATAATGTCAGTTAATAGGTAAATATTCTGGAAAATGCCATCACTTTGAACATTTAAGACTAAGGAAAGCAGAAAGGTTTGGGGGACAAATTTCTTTGTAGATGTCTAAATATACAGGCAACAACAGAGACTTAAGCCCACAAATCCGATTTGTTTTTACACACCAATATTTTTGTTTATACTTCTAGCTTTCAGATAATGGATTTGTAATTGAGAATAGTGCGCTAGTGACAAAAAATTTCAGGGTTTTCTGATAGTTGACTTCACTTGTATAATAATCAGGTTCTTCCCATTGCTATTTGTTTATGGCCTTTTCTAAAAATGAACGATACAGACGCCTTAAATTGATCAATGTTTCCCTTAAAATAAATAGCCCTTTGATAAAGAAAGTGAAAAATACATGTTTGAGATGTCGCTGGAGCCGCTATCACAGCGTGCGGATCAGGATTATAGTTCAAAAGGCAGATGCAAATATTTTTTAGGCTGGGCATTTTATACTGAAAGCGTATATTTAATGGAAATCGACCTTAACAGGAAAGGGAAATGATCTTGTAGGCTTTTCTATTTTGGAACTAATACGCTCAATCATTTCTTACTTGATGGTCTTCAAAAGAGGTAAGCTGACTTTGAAAGCTGCATTTCTCAAGCACCGTAAACTTGCTAGCATATGAAACCACAGAGAATCAAAATCGTCACGTCTGTGAGATTTTTAAACAACTCGTCTTAATTTTAGTTTTTTACTCTCCAATATCGAATGCTCTCCCCACCATTCCACCATAGTCATACACTGCTTATTTAGTGATTTTGCGTGTGAAATTGACATGTAAATGATTCACTGTCCCAGTCCAAATTGTCATGAAGAGCCTTAAAACTGATAGAATACAAGAAGGACTCAAAGTGCTCACTCTATTTTGGACGACTTGACACTACAAGAATAAACCTGGAGATATTTGTTTTTCACTACAAATTTTGAATTTATTATTTCTTTTACTATCATAGCCCCAAACTGGAAAGTTAAAAATCAGATTGTTGATTATTGTGAAATACGATATTGTAATCCACTGCAAAACATCACTATTATGCATATGTGTGCGAATTAAGATGTCATGAATCAGCACTGACCGCTGGATAAACTGAGACACCTGCCACAGAATCTTCCCCCTGTGCAAATTCGGCAATGCTAACCAAGTCCTCCGGGTTCTAGGAGTCATGGCCAGGCCATGGATTTCTGCACACGGTGATGGTTTCTGTGGGAAAAATGTAGCAGGCAATGTCATGCTTCTTACCTTGCGTTACGCCATAACTGTGGCAGGCAGAGCTTTCTCTGATTGCTTCTCGGTTTCGTGTATCTGGATCCAGGAAGAAACAGTATCCTGACTAGTTACTTCTTAGCTGTTCGTTAGGACACAGAGGTTTCGGAAGACCATTTGACATGTTTTCCTCAGTGATCTCTATCAGTTTAAAGCCTTAGAGATGGACAAATGTACATTGGTTGCCCGACAGGCATTGAAATTCGGAGCAGAGAAGCTTGCTCCAAAAAAGCCTTTCCCACGGACTGAACACAGTTTCGCATAGAGCCACTAGATGGCGCATGACAACCATTTGTGTCAGCCACATCCCAAGACTTCCCATCTGTCAATAGCTTACCAATGTGTTCTAAAACAATTCCTCCAAGATAACTTCCTTATTAGATTATTATTATCATTTCGATCTTTATATGGAAATTTAAATGGTTCTGATTTATGTTTTGGAAGTAGAAGAAATTGTCACTGGAAGAGAATATATCAGGAAGCCCACTGTTGCCTTTGCTTTTTATTATCGTTAATAAACATTGGCCCTTAAAGCTGAATTAAGACACAAATGTTAAATGTCAATGTGTATCCTACCCACTTATCTACCGATCTTTCAACAAACATTTGTTAGAGTGTCTGTTGTGTGTGAAATGTTACTTGTGCTTCTAAAATGTTGAAAGAACATTTTATTACCAGAAATTAATAACAAGTATCAGAAAATAAAGACATCAATTCCATGTTTTACAGTTGGGCCATAAATATAATGTTAAAAATATAAGGTTAAAACAAAATATGTGCTGGAATTTCAGCAGCTTCATTTCTTGATGTAGAATAAATCTGAAGGTTATGGACAAAAAAAATCACATGAGGCACTTTGTAAATTCTCTGCCCCCTTATAGCAAAATATGATCCCCCTTGCCTTAATAAGTGTAAACTCCTATAAAGAAAACAAACTAGCAAAATATACAATTTCTACAGTGGGATCAGTTTTCTCTTTTGTGTCCTTCGGCTCCAAGTATAGGCATGAGATATTTCATGAAATTTTTTTTTAATTCTATATGATGATAAGCCTTAATAATAACAGTGGTTTTTATCACAAAGTTATTCAGAAGGACTTGAGAAGACATCTTCAGAAATTAGTTCCATACCTGCGGAGATAATCAAGAAATCTCCAGGATCCTTTCTAGTTTTAAGAATTGATGATTTTTCAAAAACTGGGAGCATTTGAATTCTTTTACTCTTCTCAAAATAGGTGTGATATTTCTTCTAAGCCAACCTCTACCTAAAGGAAAGAATGGTCTCATTTTTAGAATTACTGGATGTTTGTTTGAACTGGAGAATTAGTTGCATTTCAAAATAAAGACATGCCTAATGAAATGATTAAAACATACAGAGCATTAAATTATAAGCAGATGGGTGAGATAGGGAGTGAGGTGAGTTTGCTAGAGAAATGAGTCCAGGAAAGCTGACTGCTTTGGGTTTTTCTCAACAATACAGAATATGATTGTTTAAGAACAGAAGATAAGGAAACAACCTCTGAAAGATAAATCTTTCTTTCTTTTTTTTTGGATAGATGGCAACATGCAAGAAGAGCCGGGAAGTAAAATCCATGTGCATTGTAACAGTTTAAAGAGATGAGCATTATTGACAGAAACTGGACATTCACAATAACTCCTAGAAAAAGAACCAGGAATCACCTTGCAAGTGTCTCGTAGTAGCAGAAGATCGTCCGAGAGGGAAGACGATCAGACAGACCCAGGATAAGTCACGCTTCAGGGTTTGGATTCTCCAAAAGGACGTCAGACATCTCCCCGGCTGTTGTCTGGTCCCACCTACTCACGAAACGTCTTCTTTCTTCCCTCCTCCCTGCAGTTTATCATTTTAAATGCTGCGCTGTATAGTTAAAAGATTAGAGTTTGATGAGATAGAGTTTAGAACAGCCAAAAAAGAAGTTTTGCGAACCGGAGCAGTTCACATACTGTGCAAATCGTCTGTGAGGTGGCACTTTATAGTTAAGCAGAATCCAAGAGAGTTTTATCTTGAATTTCTATCAGGCCACATTCAGCAGGAGCTGGTTCCCTGGAAACAGGCAGGGTTTTTTTTTTTTTTCCTTAAATCTGTGTTGTGTCCCCGTCTTTCCTGGATATATAACGGCAATTTCGACCCATTTGAGCTGCCTTCCAGAACAGCGGCACTGATTGTCTTTGAGTGTGGGTTAATGGGTGTAGGTCTAAAGATAAAGGAAATAAATCCTCTAAGATTTTGTCTCATTTTTAAAAGGCATCTCACCTTGCTAAGTTGTGTGTCTTCTTTGTCCTGGATGTCTGCAAGGGGAGAGGACACACTGCCATGGCGACTCTGGCTTGCACCCAGGGCTGGGGCCAGGCTCAGAGTGAGCACGAGGGTTACTTTCAGAATTGAAATCAGTTCTTGCTTTAATAATGGAAAGAACACTCCGAAGATGAGTGTGGTGCACACAACACAGACCCTCTCTCCAGGGAGGAATTCGCAGCCCTCATTCTATTTCAGGAAAGACCCCATCCCCCATCCATCCAAGCAGTCTTTGTGGGTATCCATAGCACGTCTATGTCTGGCTTTATGGCCGAGAGCACTGCTTTGAAAACTGACCAGTTATTGCAGAATCTCATCTCTCCAGCACCATCCACCAACACTGAGCGCTGCTAAAACCTAAAGTTGGAGGTGCAAGCTGTTGATTTCACTCTGCCTCCTGCTGATTAAAACTCTCAGAGCCATCTCTGCCGGCAGACAGTGGCTACGTGTTCAGGAGCTGAGCGAGTGGGTCTCCTTCCCAAATAATTTTCTCCATTCACTGGTAAAATCAGGGTTCAGTTGAATGCTTAGTTACCCCAACCACGTATTCGCTGGGTAGGGAATAGTATCGACCCGTTCCCTCTCTGACCACTATGAGACCTTCCTCTTTTCTCTTTAACTTTTAAAGTTCTGTTGAATATTTCTTATAGTCAGCCCCATTTGGTTCTTGCAAAGTAAATGAACCATAAATTTCACATTTTATGTATAAAAATATATAAATAACATTTCCTGAAATTCCACCCTCAGAGATGCACTCTTTTTGACAGTGCATTTGGCAATGTTCCCATTCCTCTATAGGAAAAGAACATTCTTGATGAGGTTAACACCTTATACCTTTATTAGCTCCTGGCCAGAGGGGAGGTGGGGTGTGCAGAAGCTGGGATGAGGGTGGAGAACCAGATGGCAGCCAACCACAAGCGAAGCTTCTCAAGGCTTGACAAGGAAATGAGACAGAACTGACCAATGGGGGGACAGGTGTGAGGAGAGTTGTGCTTGGGAAGGATCCAAAGGCACATGTGAGCCGCTTCCTCCATCTGTGTGTATGTGGTCTTGCACCCTTCTTCCTGGTCCCTCCGAGATCCTGCGGGAGCATCCCACAGGGATGACTGCAACTCTGCAGCAGACTGGGACGAGCCCCAATCCGAATCTGAGCTTCTGTCTTTGCCCTAGTCAGGCACACCCATGTGAAGACCTTGACTTCTGTCCTCTAAAACCTCAGTAGAGTGGTTGTCGTCCTCCTTCTCATCATCATCCCCTTCATCATCGTAGTAGTGGTAGAAGCTAACATACTGAGAGTTGGCCACATTCAAGGTGCTGTTCTAAGCACTTCACATGCATCATGCCACTTGAACCTCCCAGTCGCCTTATGAAGTAAGTGCCACGTTCACCCCAAGTCCTGGGCAGAATAGTCCTTGGCCCATAAGAGCTCCAGGAAGCACAGGCATGACCGGCATTCTGTATGAAGCACTTGACTAGGAACAGTCCTGGAAGGAATGATTTGTCAACACTCGTTCATTGAGTATCTGTTCAAAGTCGTTGTGGAGAAGGCTAGGCTGCTGGCTCTGCCGGCCTCACTGCACCTGGCCTGTTCCATCGGGCGTAGAAAATGTGGCTGACTCAGTTTACAGGGGATTCAGAGATGCGGATGGGCTGCCCCTCTCCCTGGAGACCTCACCTTGAGGATGAGGAGTGACAGGAAAGTATAAGGAAGAGCAGCACAGGAGAATGCCAAAGACATGTGCCTCTCCCCAACCCCCCTCAGCTCCGAGCAGTGCTCCTGGCCCAAGGAGCACCTGAGGAGGTGGTTAAAGATGCAGACACTTGGCCCCATCCCCAGAGATGCTGATTTGCTGAGTCTGGAGTGGGCTAGGGAATTGCATTTTTACCAAGTTTCCAGGTGCTCCTGATGCTGAGGGTCCATGGACCTCACGCTGTGAAACGAAGACCTAAAGGAGACCAATCAGAGTGGATGGTGGTGTTAGGGGAACTTCCCGGAGGAAGGGGGAGGTTTTGAGTGGGTCCTGACCTTTATCACAACTAGGATCATTTATCTCAACTCATCACCTGATTAAAAATTAGGATTGCAGTCTACTGAAATGGGGGCCCCACACTTTCCAGAAATTCTTCAGGACTGGGTCCCTGGAAGGAGAAGCAGAGACAGGACGAAGTTGCGCATCCTGCCTTGGGAGCTAATGCTTGGGAAGATGAAACAAGGCTCAGATTAGCTCTGAGATCCCCAGAGTGCGGTTCAGGGCTCTGACCAGCCAGGAGGAGGCTGAGGGGCGCCTCACTCAGCCTGTCGTCCAGCTGCCTGGATGGAAACAGCTGAACTTCAAAAGAAGCCTCCGGTTTACCCAAGGGCAGCTGTGGATGTGTGAGTGGGTGGGGCGTCCAGGGGAGCTGAGAAAAGGGCTGGAGAACAGGAAGAGAGTGAGAGAGAGAAATTGATTCAGGGAGGAAATTAACATCCTTTGGTTTGGACTTTATTTATGAAGGGAGGTGGGCACACTTGGAAATGTCTTCCACATTTGTGTTTTAATCAACACTGAATTATAAAGTCACAGTGACGATCCCTTGAATATCCATGCGGAGAAATTGTTCCATGGTAATTCCACCTGAAATCCTTTCCTGCACCCACACTTTAAAGACTGCTACGAAAACCTCCCGGGAGCCAGAAGGCAAAGAACCTGGAGCATCCATGTCACTCCCAGCAAATGCTTTTGTGAATTCTTTTTTCCTTAAGATGCAGTGATTTTAGAGAGTTTGGCTAAGGGATGGAGAAAACCCCAAACAAACAAAAGAAAGCCACTCAGGATTTGAAGGACAGAACAGTTAAGAGCCTGAACCGTGTTCAGTCTTAGGAAGACAACAGAAGACAGAGCCCCCAGCGGTTTCACAATAGGTGAGAAGATGTTATCGAAGGCAACGCTTTCAGTGGCTTAAGTTACAGGAGGGAAAACATGGGCTCAGAGCTTGAAGAAGTTAAAAAAAGAAAACAACAGGGATTGTGCAGAACAAGAGAACAAGCAAAACAAGGGAATGAACTGCCAAAGAAAGTGGAATTTCCATCCCTGGAGCTATTCTGAGCGAGAGGAGGGACCTCTTTATTACAGGTTGTTTGGAGTAATGAACTCGATCCCACCACGATGCCTGGGAATGGACTAAATGACCCAGGCGAAGTTCCTTCCAGTCCAAACAACTCCGTAATTATTGACCCAGGTGGCTAAGGATTTGTCTCAGAGGAGGAAGGTCCGTTTTCAGCTGACTTGAGAGGGCTCAGTTGCCAGCAGTGTTTTGTCATTGACTGGATCATGTTCAAGTCATTTCGTTCAGCAAAAGCTTCAACGAGGAGGCCCACTCAGCAACTGGTGAAGCTTTTGCCAAGGGCCATGAGGGCTCAAACCTTCTGGTCAAATTTAATTCCTGATTGCATCATGCATGCTTCAGAAAGGTCCCAGAAGTCTCCTGAAGAATTCTGGGGCTCCCAGGAGAAAGGGAGGTAGCGAATACCCTCCATGTTTTCTCTTGCTAGAAAGTTCCATCAATCGGCCTCTAAGGCTGGTTGATGGAGTTTCTCCCCAAGGACTGTCGAGCAGAGTTTAGCTCCATCCTGTTTTCAATCATCACTTTGAAGTGAGTTTGAAACTCCTCTGGTCTCCTGGTCTGCATTTTTGCCAGGTTTTCTCAGCCCAAGTGGCTTGCCATGAGGGTGTCTCACCCTCAAAAAAGTCAAAAGAAACTCCCAACTAGTTTTAACTCTCCACTTCTCCCTTCATCTTCCACCCTGAGGGAGACCATTTTAAAAGGAGTTTTAGGAACCTGGTTTCAATGTTTTACTCCTTATACATTAAATATTTTGTAACAATAGATTAATAAAAGAGAAGTATAAGCCCTGATTTTTACAGCCTTCACCAGCATGAGGGGGGAAACGACCCCACGCTCATGAATAAATCACACATCCTGGGCTCTTGCCCCCACCTTCATAATACATAGTAAGTGGGGCCCCGCCAAGCAGAGCTCCCTCTGGTAGTCCAGAGAAGGTTCTTGAATGAGCTCTCACCAACAGTCACAGCTAGTCCACTCGGCTTCCCTCCCCGAGAAGCAATAGAGAAGGAGCAATTTACCACCAGCCCTGCTGCCAGAACCCATGGTGACAAAATGGATTCCCTGATAAAAGCATTGGTTCCGGATGGTTCCAACGTGGCAAGGCCGGGTGCCTTGCAGTGCTGCATTCCTCATAATCCTCTGCATTCTGAAGACACAGGGTCAAATCCTGCTGAAATGTGGGGAGAGCCCTCTTCTCTACCCCCTACCCTAGGCCCTGTCTCTATATCTCTGTAAATAAGACTCAAGACACCAGTCATTCAGCTTGGCCAAAGCATTAATACCTGGGACAGATAGAATCTTGCCTGTTGTCCTCCCCCACCCAGGAGGAAGAGCAAAATTCCCTACTGTGTTGGGCTCCCAGGCCGCCCCCCCACCCCCCGGTCACATGTGGTTCTAGCGGGCATTTTCCAACTGCAGAAATCATCACAGTTTTTCCTAAGTTATACCCTTCAACACAGTAATTTCTTCTGAGTCACTTTTTCTAGAGAAATAATTCTGAGCCGAGAAAAGCTGTTGTGCTCAAAGATGTTTATTGAAGCATCATTTAGAAGAGTGAGAAATCAGAAATGACCAAAATGTTCAACCACTGAAAAATGGTTGGGTACATTATGGACTGTCCCCCTCAAAGGAATACTGCACGGCCATTAATCTTATGGTTACAGAGGCTTTGTAGTAACAAGGAAGACGCTTGTCACATAAAATTAAGTGAAAAAGACCATGAGAATACAGAATTTTATATTTGAATGATTATAATGGTATAAAATAAAATAGAAAATGTGCATAAAAGGTCAGGAAGGATATATAAATAAGCATTACTAATATTTGTCTTTAGGTAATAGAATACAGAGTGGTTTAAAAAATCTATTTCTCTCTACTTTTCTGAATATATCATTTCACCAAATGAGAGTAGTTCTTAAGTAATGAAAAAATAACATTAAAAAATAAGAAAAGAAAAAAACACTCGATTCCCATCTCCATGCAGGTGAAAATGTAGCCTGTATCAGCTGGTAGAGGACACAGAAGTTCAGCATCCCCATTGGCACTCTGGCGGCTAATGTTCCCTCCTAAGTAAGCCTGGCAGGGCCTAAGTGCCACACCGGAAGATCTGTGTTCAGCTCTGCCCCTCCTCTGCTATACTCAGCTTAGGAACCTGGGGCTGGGACACTGCAAACCCCATTACTGCTTTGCCAGCTGCTCCTTGGGAGGTTCTGCCAATAGGGGGAGCTAGAGGGACCTGGAGGAGGAAGGAGAGACTTGCTCCTTCCTCTTGGCTTCCTGTTTCTGTGCCCGTCCCCAAACCTTGCCGCTTCCCCTGGGCAGGTGCAGTTCCTTTCTGAGACGGTGGCTGAATCCAGTTTGCAATCATCCCAACACTTGCAGAACCAGCCTCATGGTGCCCCTTTGAGATATCTTCTGGCCCGCACTTCCTCCTCGGAGGTCTGGATGCCACCCACCGGTCCCTTTTCTAAGCTTCTACATTTTAATAATCCAATGTCTTCCCTTTGTTCCTCCGGCCGCAGAGGTGGTTGTGGCTTTCTGCACCAGCTCCCTCTGTGATGGCTGAAAGTTGTCTTTTTTAAGCCTTTCAGGTACTGCGTTAACATTTTAATCTTATTAACAATTCTTTACATTAAATTACCTCCCTTCAAATAGCTCAGGAGTCTTCTGTGTTCTGACTGGACATTGATGGATACACATTTGAAAGGGAAAGTCACTCGGGTGGGGTTGCAAATCCCCAACAGCAAATACCACTGAATGTCCCCCTTCTCACAGCAAAAATGGACTTCAGCTGAGAGTTCCTCCATTTCTCACCCTCCAAAAGTACAAATAAACCCACTCCTGTTTTGCAATAATTAAAGTCATCTCTCCTGTGTAAGACTGAATCCTACCTGTGTGTTTTCGAGTCCATCTCCTGCTGTCCTCTTAGGAAACCTATACTATTGATTAGTTATCCACTTCCTCTCATATAGCCAACATTTTCTCAAACAGATCCTTCCTATTGGCTTTTACATCTGCTCAGACCTCACAAATTAAAAGAATCTGTCCTTGATTCCGGATCTCTACCAGCGACCACCCTCTCTCTTTCTCATTCTTTCAATAACGAAACTTCCTGAAGAGTTTTGTAATCCACTCTTCATTTCCTCCATTTCTACTCATTCTCCAGTTTCCTCCAGTCCAGTTTCTGGTCCCACCAGCCTGCTTTGTTAAAGTCACCATGGGCGTAATATTTATAATCAAACGGACATTTTGTTTTCTGTCCTCGTTTTATAGGATTACCCAGCAGTACTTAATACCGTCTACACCTTCTCTTTGTTGAAAATAGATGCAGAGGTAGATGTAATCCTTCCCATTGTTCCTTTGTCTTCTGGGAGGCCACACTTTCCTAGTTTTCTTCCTGTCTCTCCACCTACTCTTCTCACCGCAGAGTCCCCCTCCTCTCTCAGAATGTCAAATATCAACGTTGAATAAGGCTCAGCCTTAGGCCCCCTCTGTGCTCACTCTACCTGAGCCTCTTATCCATGCCAATCAGCACAACAGGTGAAGTATTTGCTCACTCACGTCTTTAGCTCAGGAGTTCCCTCTGAACTCCAAGGCCATAGGTACCACTGCCCTTTGACCTCTGCACTTGAGTATCTTACAGGTACCTCAAACTCAACAGGTACAAGATGGAGACTATGATCTTTCCCCGAAAGCTGGTCGTCTTCCCAGTTCGCCTATCTTAGCCAAAAGAACAATCTTCAATCTTGTGGCACAAACCAAAAGCCCGGGCGCCACTTCCCGTGCTTCTCTGTCTTCATTTCCGATATATTAATGGAACTTGTCCATTTTACTTCATAAATATCTCTTGAAAACCTCTCCATGTTTTGCCGTACTACCATATTCTCTATCTACTGCAAATGGCTTCCTGATTTCCCCTTTTCCACTTTTCCCTCTCCCAGGGCATCTCTGTGCTGCAGCCAGAGTGAGCATCTAACCATAAAAATCTGAGCATGTCACTCCTCCACTTAAAACATGTTAGTGGCTTCATCTTGATCTTACAAAAGGCTGAAGTCCCTCCCAAGACCTCCAAGGGCCAGGCCCACCTGCCAGCCTCGCCTAACACTCTTCTCCTTCCCATTCGCTGCTCTCCAGCCCCCCCGCCTTCTCCTGTTCCCTCCTGTCCCAGGGCCTTTGTACATGCCAGACTCATCATCTGGAGTGTCTCTTCATTCTTCGCACCTCAGGGCAATGGCCATTTCTGAGGGAAGCCTTCTCTGATTGCCCTCCCACTGCCCCAGGCTTGGTAAGAGCCCCTTTGCATAGCACAGTGTACCTCTCCTTGGAGGCACTTCCACAGCTGTGGGCTTACATTTACTCATGTGGTTGACTGGCTGGTGTTGTCTCCCCACTAGTTGCATGTTCCAGGAGATCAGGAAACAGATCTGCCTTGCTATGCCCTCAAATTCTCAGGTTCTGGCACAGGATCTGGCTCTTCTTCACGATAGATGAGTACTTGTTGGATGAATGAGTAAGTTCAAACTGGGGATTGTTGTTCTCAAGGTGTTGCTCTCTCAATGCCTTTATGCCATGGGATTTTTCCATGTATGTGAATGGAAAATTTTGCCTGAATGTTAAGAGATTCTGTTTTGAGCTGAAAGACAACAGATTAAACCACTGCAGTTTGAAAAGGAAAATCTGTGATAGAAGTTAATATTTTAAAATATTTAAATATTTATATTAAATTATATTAATTAATAAAATATTAAATATTTAAATTTAATATTTAAAACCCAAAGAAACTTCTCTTAGTCATCTTTATTAGAAATATATTTTCAGACAAGAAGAAGGCAGATATGTGTTTCATTTACTTTATAAAGTAGAAAAATTAGGCATGTTAAAGTAATGGAACTGAAACCTTTGATGAGAAACAAAACTTAAGTAAAATTTACTGCCTGGATCTAGGAGAGACGACTGGCTAGAAAGATTTGGAAGAGAATGTTTATTTTTTAAGATAAACTTTTTGTTTTGGCACAAATTTAAATTTACAGAAAAGTTAAAAGATAATAGAGAGCGATCCCATATCCCCTTCACACAGTCACCCCGTTGCTGAACATCTTATGTTACCAGGTACGTTTGTCAAAACTAACCAACATCATATATTGCTATTAGCTAAACTCCAGAATTTATCTGGATGTCATGAATTTTCCCGCTAGTATCCTTTTTCTATTCCAGGATCCAGTCCAGGAGACCACGTTGCATTTAGGAAGTGTCCCTTTTTAAGGAAGAAAAGAAGAGTCCCCAGACCCACTACTGAGGAGGTAAAGAGAAGCTGAACTCTGTGGCTGATATGAACTGGGAACAATTTCTGTTAGTAAACAATGAGAGCAAAAGTATTGACTTTTTATGAGTATTTCTTGAACACCTATCATGTTATTTTATTTAGGCACATTTTATATAATTACATAATATATCTTATAGCAATAGCCATGTGTTGAGCAGTTATATACATTAGCTTATTTAATCTTCACAAAATCCTATGAGGTGGGTAGAATTATCATTTCTGTTTCAGAGATAAAGGAACTAAGCCTCAGGGGGTTGAGCTTGCTCAAGAGTATACAACTAGCGTAGGGCAGAGACTAGTCTCAAACTCCAGTCAGCCTGACTCCAAAGTTCAGCAAAGTTGAATCACCATGAGGAAACTCGAGTTAATGCTTACTACCTGCATATAACAATGCTGAAGTTATCTATTGCTGTGTAACAGACCACTCCAGAATTAGTGACTCAAACAACAACCATCTTACTACGCTCAGGATTTTGTGGGTCGGGAATTCACATAGGGCACAGTAGAGGTGGCTTCTGTCTGCTCAGAATGACTCACATGGCTAACGGGGACTGGCCTGGCTCACTGGGGATCGTATGCCAGGGACCCTGGTTCTGACTCTCTGGGTGGGTTCCTTGGCTCTTCTCCATATCACAACTGTTGCCCTGGAGTGTCCAGAATGGCTTTTTTCACTCACATGTCTGGCATTGGGCTGGAGAGCTGGAAAAGTCAGGGCTAGGTAGGCATCTCACTTTCTCCGTGCAGCCTCTCCACACAGCTAGCTTGCACTGCCTTAGATGTGGTGGTCTCAGGGAAGTCAGTCTTATATGTAGAAGCTGGCTCCCTTCAGGATGAACATCGCAAGAAACAAGAGGTAAAAAATCGACAGTTTCTGGACAGGCCTGGGCTGGGAAATGGCACAATATCACTTCTTTACTGGTTAAAGCAGTCACAGAGTCCATCTAGATTCAAGGCAAGGGGAGACAGACCTCACTTCTGGATGGGGGGAGCGTTAAAAAAAAGTGGCCACTTCAATTCATCATAATCAGATCCAAGAGAATTACTCTCTCTCCGTGTTTTGGAATAATATATACTTTTAACCCTAGATTTTATTTCTATTTAGGTTAACTACCGCTTATAAATTTAATGTTATCACTGTATTGTATGAACCTTCAGGTTCTCACAGTGATAACTATACATTAAAAACTCAGAAATGTCTATAATGATCATCACAGACCATTGAGGTAGGAGGTGAAGTAACTAGAGCAGAAGGAGCAGCAATATTCTGTCATTTATGAGCTCTGATAGCTAGAATATAATGACTCCCAGTAAAGCCGTGGACAGCTGAAGAAGCACTGAAATGGGGTGTTGTTATGAGTGTTTCTGTGTCCTCTGTTTTCATGATTTCCTCTGTCATGCTTGCCTTTTACTTTTTTTAACTGCTGAGTTTTTAAAAATTAGTTTCGTTTTATTCCTCAAAATATCATTGTTCTGTCTTACAGCCTTATAAGCTCTTTTCTGGATTTTTAAAAATTAAACTTTTTATTTTGAGATAATTGTAGATTCAAATGGAGTTACAAAAAATAACACAGATCTCTTGTGCCCTTAACCCAGTTTCTTCCAGTGACATCTTGTAAAACTATAGTACAGTATCACACACAATATTGACATCGATGAAATCAAGAGACAGAACATTTTTATCACCACAAGGAGCCCTCGTGTTGTCCTTTTATGGCCACATCCATTTGCCTGTTGTCCCAATTCCTCCTTAACCTATGGCAAACACTAAGCTGTTCTCCGTTTCTGTAATTTTGTCATTCAAGGATGTAACATAAATGGAAAGATGTATGTATGTGACCTTTTTGGACTGGCTTTTTCCACTCAGCATAATTCTCTGGGGATTCATTCAGACAGTTATGTACATTAAGAGTTCCTTTCTTTTTCTTGCTGAAGAGTATTCCATGGTATGGACGGACCACAGTTTAACAATTCACCTGTTGAGGAACATCTGGGTTGTTTCCAGCTTTTGGCTATTACAAATAAGCTGCTATAAACCTTCACTTACAGGTTTTGCGTGAACATGAGTTCTCCTTTCTCTGGGAGAAATTCCCGAGAGTGCAACTGTGGATTGTATGGTAGTTGCGTGTTTAGATTTTTAAGAAATTACCTAACGATTTTTCAGAGTGGCTATACTATTTTCCATTCTCATTAGCAAAGTATGAGTGGCCCAGTTTCTCCACATCAGCTTCAGCATTTGGTGTTGTCACTGTTTTAATTTGAGCCATTTCTGATAGGTGTGTAGTGATAGCTCCTGCTTTTAATTTGCATTTCCCTAATGGTTAACGATGTTGAACATCCTTTCATGTACTTATTTGCCATCTGTATACTCTCTTCAATGAGATGTCTGTTCATGCCTTTTGCTCATTTTCTGATTGGATTACTTGCTTTCCCATTGTTGGGTTTTGAGAGTTCTTTATATATACCAGTCCTTTGCCAGATATGTGGTTTGCAAATATTTTCTCCCATTCTGTAGCTTATCTCTTCATCCTCTTAATGGGGTCTTTTACAAAGCAAAAGTTTTTAAATTTTTATGAAGTATGATTTATCAAGTTTTCCTTTTTGGTATGTGATTTTGGTGTAAAGGCTAATAACCCTTTGCCTAGCCCTAGATTCTGAAGATTTTTTCTATTTTTTTCTAAAAGTTTTAGTTTTACCTTTTACAGTTAAGCTAGTGATTTATTTTGAGGTAACTTTTGGATGAAGTGTGAAACTTATGTCAAGGTTATATTTCCCCATGGATACACAATTTCTCCAGCACTATTTGTTGGAAAGGCTGTCTTTCATCCATTGGATTGCTTTTGCACTTATCATTTGGGTACATTTGTATGGGTCTACTTCTGGGTCCTTTTTTCTGTTCCATTGGTCAGTGAGTCTATTCCTCTGCCAGAGCCACACAATCTTGATTACTGTAGCTCTCTACTAAATCTTGAAATCAGGTAGACTAATTCTTCCTACTTAGTTTTTCTTTTTCCAACTTGTTTCAGCTATTATAGTTCCTTTGTCTTTCCATAAAAATTTTAGAATAATCTTGCCTATATCTACAAAAAATCTTGCTGAGAATTTGATGTGAATTATATCAAACCTGTCCATAAATTTGACAGAATTTGTATCTTTGCTATTGTGAGTCTTCTAACCCGTGAATAAAGTATGTCTTTTCATTGATTTCGATCTTTTTTAGTTTCTTTCATCAGTGTTGTATAGTTTTCAGTTGATAAGTCCTGGACATATTTTGTTAGATTTACACTGAAGTATTTTATTTTTTGAAATGGTAATAAATAAGTGGTATTGTATTTTTAATTTTGGTGCTGTGTTCATTGCTAGTACATAGAAATACAATTGATTTTTGCGTATTTATCTTGTACCCTATAACTTTGCTGAACTCACTTATTAGCTCTAGGAGTTGTGGATTTTTTGTAGATTTTTCACAATTTTCTATGTAGACAATTATGTTGTCTGTAAATAAGGGCAGCCTGTCTGTGTGCCTTTTATTTCCTTGCCTTGCCTTGTTACACTGGCTAGAAATTCCAGCACTGTTTTGAGTAACAGCAGTGAGAGTGGACACTCTTGCTTTGTTTCTGATCTGGGGAGAAAGCATTCAGTTTTTCACTGTTAAATACAACATTTGCTGTAGAGTTTTCGTAGATGATCTTTATCAAATTGAGAAAGTTCCTTGTATCCCTATTTTTATGAGAGTTGGTTTTTTATTATGAATGGGTGTTGAATTTTGTTAAATGCTTTTTCTGTATCAATTGATAGTATCAATTGTAGAATTCTCTAAGGATGCAGATTTCTTTAGGGGGAGTTCTTAAGTTATAAATTCAATTTTCTTGATAGTTACAGGGTTATTCAAATTATCTATTTCATTTTGGGTGAGTTGTGGAAGTTTCTTTTTTTCAAGTAATTAGGTCATGTTTTTAAATCCACTCTGCTAATGTCTGTCTTTGCATTGATATACTTAGACCATTTACATTTAAAATTATTATTGATATGTTAGGTCTAAAGTCTGCCATTTTTTTTTTCTGCTTGTTCTCTCCGTTTTTTATTTTTCTGTTTTCTTTTTCCTGACTTTTTGTGACTCACTTAAACATTTTTTAGAATTCAACTTTGGTTTATCTATGGTGTTTTGAATGTATCTCTTTCTTAATTTATCAGTCGACTGGTGTCATCATTTTACCAGTTCAAGTGAAGTGAAGAAAAATTATCTCCTTTGTGTCCATTTATCCTTCCTCATATAATAAGATTGTTACATATTTTCTTTAATACCTTCAGAATTATGTCAGACGGTGTTATAATTTTTGCTTTAACCATCAAAAATAACTTAAAAGACTCAAGAGGAGAAAGAAAGTCTGTTGTATTTATGCATATTTTTGCTTGCCATATTCTTTTCTTCTTCCTGATGTTCCAAGATTGCTTCTTTTATCATTTCCTTTCTATTCAGAGAACTTCTCTGAATAGAACTTCTGTTTGCCATTGTTTTGGGATAGGTCTGCTGGCAACAAACTCTCTTAGTTTTTCTTCATCTGAAAGTGTCTTGATTTACCCTTCATTCTTGAAGGATGTCTTTCCTGGATATAGGATTCTGGGTTGGCACTTCTTTCAGCACTTGAACAATGTTACACCACTTCCTTCTGGCCTCCATGGTTTCTGACAAGAAATCCCCTGTCATTAGAGTTGTTTTTCTTCTATAGGTAAGGTGTCATTTCTCTGTCACTTATTTTTATTTTGTTTTTAGTTTTCAGAAGTTTGACTATGATGTGTCTTGATGTGGATATTTTTGGGCATATCCTGTTTGGGTTTCACTCAGTTTCTTGAATTTGAAAATTTACGTGTTTTGCCAAATTCAGGATGTTTTCAGCCATTCTCTCTTCCAGTTCTTTTTCAATCTCACTCTCTTTTTCCTGTTCTTCTGGGATTCCAATGGCACAAATATTAGATCTTCTATTAAAGTCTCTTCTCATTTATTTTCAGCCTAATTTTTCTCTATTGTTCTGATTAGGTAACTACTATTGTGCTATCTTCAAGTTCAATGATTCTTTCCTCTGTTCCCTTCACTCTGCTGTTGAGCCCCCATCCGTGGAGTTTTAAAAATTATTGTATTATTTAGTTATAAAACTTTTGTTTGGTTCTTCTTTATGTCTGCTATGGCTTTGTGGCAATTCTCTCTGTTTTCCTTTATTTCAAGTTGTTCATTATTGCTCATCAAATATTTTTATGATGGCTCCTTTATAATCCTAGTCAAATAATTCTAATAGCTCTTTCATCTCAGTGTTGGCATTTATCAATTGTCTTTTTTTCATTCAGTTTGATATCATCCCACATCTTTGTATGATGAATGATTTTGATTAAAATCTGAACATTTTGGGTACAATGTTAAGAGACTGTACTTCTCTTAGTCTTTTGTTTTAGTTGGCTTTTTTGACACTGCTTTGGCAGAAGAAGGTTGCGGAGGGTGCTCCTTCATTATGGCCAGGTAAGAGTGGAAGTCCAGTTCCTTTTCAGCCTCTGTTGACACCTATCTGGGAGGGGGCTTCTTCTAAGTGCTGGGGGGGTGTACGATCTCCGGCTCTTCACTAGGCCTCCACTGACACCCCAGGATGGAGTAGCCTTCTTAACGCTAGAAGGCTGTGAAATTCCTGACTCTTCATATTCCCTGTGACACCACCTCAGTGGAGTAGGGGAGTTGGGGGCACCTTGTTGGGTGGGGTTGAAGTTTAGGCTTCCCACGTGGTCTGCACTGATACTGCAGGGACGTGGGGGCAGTATTGGGAGTGGGAGTTCCTCATCCCCTGTAAAAAAGGAAAGTCCCAGCTACATGGCCATCTCTAAGACGACCCCAACAGGGGTAGGGGTGGAGTATGGGGCACCTCCTTACAGCCTAATAAGGGTGGATGTCTAGGCTCCCACTTGGCCTTTGCTGTCGTGGGTGGGGCTAGGGTCACCGTGTTTTCTTTAATGTTTATCTGCAGCAGAGCAGTTGTTTTCTAAAAGTTCTTTTTTGCAAGGCTGCCATTTCCTTGTCCCTTGGCCAGAGACATCAGGGTTTTACTGGGGCTTTCTGGTCTGCATCTGTTGGCATTTTCAGGTTGCCAGCTTCTCCAGCACCTTGTCTGGGCTGTGTGAGACAACAAGAAAGTTCAGGGAACTCATCACTGTGTTATTCTTCAGCTCCCATGGTGCCCAGCCCATCTGCCTTCTTTCCTCTGCCTTTCAGAGTCATCTTATCTTGTTTGATATATAATGTCCACAGGTTTTAGTTGTATTTGAGGGAGAGGTAGGGAAAAGTAGGTGGACTTCATCCTCCCAAAAGGTGAAGTTCTTACTTTATTTTTAAAGAATATAAAGATTTTTGTTTAAAAAATAATAATTTGGAGATTATAGGTTGCACAGTAGGAAAACAAAGGCAGCAAATATAAAGCAAACTTAGATGTGAGACCTAGAAATAAGTACTCAACACGTTCTTTTAAGGAATCTGCCATCATTAAGACTATCCAAAACCCTTTCTGAATGAAAATGATGCTCTCTTGTATTTAGAGTTCTTTATACTTTCTTAAGTACTGTCTTATCTTTTATCATATTTGAACCTGCTGGGAGCCCTGCAAAGGGGGGTAAGGCAAATATTTTTATCCCAGTTTTACAGAAAAGGAAGTGGTACTATAAAAATCAGAACAAAACACAAGATCCCCTGAAGATTTATACTAAACAATCGACGTATTTGTTTCCCTACTGTGAAATAAATAATTCTCTTTTATAGAAAATCATGAAGACTAATCTTTTCAGAAGGCTTTCTTCTCTATCATCTAAAAAGAGAATATTTGACCTGCTCTCATACTTCCAGGCTCCAATGAGAAGACTTGTTTGGAATCAATGAGAGGTAGGGAATTTACTACTTCTCCACCCCTTTCAAAAATTCCGCACCATAACTCCTCCAACTCATGAATCATCTTTTGAAAGTCTTGAGTTATATTCTGAATCCTCATCTGGACCCAAGCTGGACAAATTGCATCTTCTCTGAATTTCAGATTCTTTCTGTGCAATGGAGGCCAAACTCTGCAGAGTTTCCTCTACCTGCCTTTGTATGTGAAGACCTCTGAAACATGGGAAACATTTTGAGGAACACATAATGACGAGATGAGATGGTACCCATTCTGACCCCAAATTACAGACAAAGTACACTGTAGCTGAATTTTTCTTGGGCTCCAAAGAATCTCACATGACAGGGAAATTCCTTGGATCTGAGTCTTTACCGTCTGCCTACGTAGTTCTGCAAGAGGCTGGGAGCAGAGAGAAAGTGGTCGTGGGGCTTTCTCTTGGAGATATAGCATGGAGAATTTCTCTGCTTAGTTTGGTTGCTGTGTGCAGATTTAAGAGATTCAAATATAGAATCTATTGAAGAGGAGAGGAAAATAAAACAGTACATTAAAATATGAGAGATCTTTTATAAAATCATGATACGAAAGAAGGTGTTCGAGAGTAAGGAATTGATAACTGGCAGAGGGTTTAGCGAGGGACTCAGTAATGGCTTGCCAATAGATTCAGGGCCTTACAATGTGGAGAAACCATTTCCCCGAGTAAGCCATGGTCTGGCTCTCCTGTTTACTGTCGGGAATTATCTGTTGCCCATCACCTCTGTCTAGGAAAATTGCTGGGGGCAAGAAGATTCAGCCTCTATCCTCAGAGAGCTTCTAATCCAGCTGAGGCCAGATCTAGAGACAAGAAGATAAGGAGGTGCTAAGTGAACGGTGAAGACATGTCACTGCTTCTGTTATTTCTGGACCAGGCTGGCCGCAGGAAGTAGGTCTGAGACGCAGAAGAGGGAAGAAATTTCAGCCAAAGAGGAGAAGGGAGGAAAGGCACAAGGATGGATCTCCATCCATAGTGGGAAAAGAGGCCAAAGAGGCAGGACGGGTGAGACTGGGGACTTTCTTACTTTCTTTGGCAGGGAAGGCGCGCTCTTGAAGGTCAGTGGGGAAAAGAGTGACACACAGAAGGAAATGCATTAGGAAGATGAATCCAGCAGTGGAGTGGAAGACGGATTGCAAAGCAGAGACCTCCATAAAGTGGTGACAGGTCATTTATTTAGAAAGACATTTCCCCTTTTTGTTTAAACAACAAACCTCCACAAGGGAATAATTAATTTGCATCGTCTTTATCTGTTTACAGTTCATATGGTCAAATAAATGTCCAAAATCCAAATTCAGCCAAGTTCAAGGTTTGTCAACCCTGAGAATTCCCTAATATAATCACAAAGCCATTATTCAACATCCTCTGAGCATCTTCTGGGTCCCTGTGCTGAATTATGCTCCTACATGCAATTTACGATGCAGAACTGAAACTACCATGATTTTTTTACTCACAAGAAAGAAACATCTTACAATTTTGAATGCTACATTTACTCAAAATTATAAAATTTTGATTCGTGTTTGTGTTTGGTGCATCTGGTACCTATCCTTGAAGGGAAAAATTAAAGAATTCAAATGAGTAAACAAAAAAAAGCGCTCAACTACAAAGTTTACGTAAGTCTAGGCAGAGGGCGGTTGGGTTTGTCTCAGTATTCAGACTCGAATGCTCTTCGAGACCAGATGTTACAAGCCTTTCCCTTTAGAGGTGAGCCTGTCAAGACCAGAGGAGTTTTGGGACCTGCCACCTGTCGGTTGGTGGTCAAACAGGACTATGCTGGATCTACTCCGTAGCTCCACTGTCTGAGGTTCCCTGGGAGGCGCACTTATGTCCCTGGCAGCCTGGCCCTCACTGGGCCCATTAGGCAATAGGTTTGAGATCAGTTTCCTGGTCCCTAAGGTCCCTTCCAGAGTGAAGCCCCAGAAAGAGTCTATTCCCAAACTCCATCACAAGTTTACCTGAACTTTCTGGCTCTCAGTTGCTGCCTCTTTAAAATAAACTACTATCTGCTCCCTCTACTTGACAGAGCTTTGGTTAAGATCAGGGGACATTATCAGTGTGAACTTTCTTTGGCAATAGCAATTCATGATACAAATATTTCCATATTAACTAATTTATTCTCCAATCAATTGTGGATCAGTTTGATAAAAAAAAATTCAAAGAATCTTTATCCATTTTCTTCGAACACAAAATGTGGATCAGTATGATATAAGTAGTTGGGTAATGGCTAGTTTTTAAGGCACTTGGTTAAGTATTAGTATTCACACTGAAGCGTTGGTCAGACTTACACTGGCCTACAGGGTGTTTGAAGAATATGATAATTATTCTAAATATCTTCCATCTCAAATGCACTAGGTACTTCTCAGCACAGAGAGGAATGTCTGCCTTCCTTCCTCCCAGAAATGTGATTCCACAAAGTTTACCGAGATCCTGCTCTGTAGGAAGAATCATGCTAAGTGCTGAAGATGTCACTGACAAAGGCCCAGCTGTCCAGAGAAAGCTCACTGCCCAGAAAGGGGAGGAGACAAGGACAGAGTTATTAACATCCCAGGCTGAGGTCAAACTTGGACTAACTGTGAACCCCGGCTGGTCCACACCCATGGGGGCACCAGGTGCAGTTGTCCATCTGAGAAGAAACTGACTGGCAAATCAGCCTGAACTGGAGCATCTACGCCTGTGACTTTCAGGAGTACCCACGTCTGTTTGCTATGAGAATGTATGCCACAACTCTCCCAATCAGCGGTCCCCTGGCCTCTTGGGGAACCCCATTTTGGATACTCTGAAGAATAACCATCCATCCATTTGCCACGTCCCACCCTGACTTCTCTGGGTCACACCCTCCCTGTATGAAGTCAGACCTTCCTAAGTTGAGTGAAAGGTCTCTTCAGCCACTTTCTTTTAATGGTCTCGCAGAAATCTAATTTTACTTATATAAATTTCATCTCAGTTCTTTGGAAAAAAGCATAAAGATGAAGGCACCTAGCCAGGGTCTGACGGGATAACAAAGTTCAAAACTGAGTGGATTAGTTTCTGAGACTGCTGTAACAAAATGTCACAAACCATGGAAACGTATTCTCTCAGTTCTGGAGGCCAGCAGTCAGAGATCAAGATGATGGCAGAGCTGGGCTCCCTCTGACGGCTCTGTGGAGGAATCCTGCCTTGCCCCCTGGCTTCTGGAGACCCCTGGCAATCCTTGGCACTCGTGGATTGTAGCTGCATCTCTACGATCTCTGCCTCCATCGTCACATGGAGTTTTCCCTGTGTCGCACTGTGTCCTCTTCTCTTCTTATAAAGACACTAGTCACTGGATTCAGGCCCCCTCCCCAATCTAGAATGACACATCTTAATATAGCTAATTATATCTGCAAAGACCTTCTTCCTAAATAAGATAACTTTCTGTAGTTCTAGGTGGACATGAATTGGGGGCGGGGGCACTATTCAGCCCTAGAGTCAGCAAGAGAGAAATCAGCAATGGAACAGGGGAAGGAGCTTGCCAAATAAAGCGAAGGGTAGGGTTCATATCCAGAGTGCCTGCCATAGGGTATGCCACACTTCGTTAGAAGGCGGGCTGCACATTTGTCACTGCCACTCCTTACGTCGTAATGTTGCTATGATTAAGAGCGTGAACTCCAGTCTGACCAGCAGGGTTTGAATCCTGGCTGATTTCACCAATGTGATTTGGGGCCCATTTCTTAATGTCCCTGTGCCTCGCTTTCTTCATCTCTAAAATGGGATTAATGTCTGTTGGGGGAATAAATTAAATAATGCACATAAAGCACTTGGCACAAGGTATGGTCTCAGTGAAAGCCGGCCATGAAAATGCTGGCTTTGCAAGGTCTAGAAGGCAGAAAGTAAAGGCAGCTACAGAGCTCTGGTGTGGGAGGGGATTTCAAAGGAGCGACAAGGTCTGGCTGAGGAGCTTAGGAAAGGCTTCACAGAAGGGATGGCCGTGAGAAGGATTTGTACGTTTGGAGATGGGTGGGAAGATGCCCTACCCAGCCAGTCAGGAAAGCATAGAGTTTAGGGGGAACAGAGACCAGTCGAGTTTGGCTGGAACATCGAAAGTAAGAGAGGAGGTGTGTAGGACTGATTGGAAAGATAGGCTGGACCCCCCCGGATGTCAGGCTGAAGAGGCTGACCCAGTTGGCATGAGTGGTATCCCCTACAGAGGGGCAGGACAGAGGGCATTCCTTCGTCTGCAGGAGCTTAACTCAGCCTATGCACGGAATCCCTGTGTTCCTACTGCTGTTCCTCCTCATGTCTGTATGGTTTCAACTCTGTTGTAAATTTTGTGGCTCTGCTTTGATGTACCGCAAAGCTTTCCTCAGCTCTCCTTTTTGGTAGAACCAGAACTGCCCACCATTAGGGTTTTACCCTACCTCAGATGTTTTATTCCAAACTCCTAGTTTTACAACCTTGTATCTTAACGTCTCTCCACCCCCTCACTTCTCTATCTATAAGCAGGGTTAGATATGTGACTCTGCGTCTGGTCCACTGTGACCCCTGGATCATTTCCAGCCTGTCCCCATGATCTACGTTCTAAATCTTATCCTGGCCTAATTTGCTCTTCCTTCTCTGCAGGGCACCAGGATGCACTCACTTGGTACTGCTCTGTATCAGCCCCATGGCAGGCTGCTCTCCCCCCAGCCACAAACCATAAAATTAAGAACGGCAAGAGTCTCTTGATTAACTTCGTTCGCCTGTCTTTAAATCCATTAAAGAAAATGCCTGTTTAAATCACTCTTTTGCCAGCATATTTGTAAATAATACTTAAAAAACACTTCATCTAATTATTCTTACCACAGCTGAATGTTAACAGATTGAAGATGAGATTTATGTTTAGACGGCATTAAGGTACTAATTTTTTCTTGACAATGGGTGCTGCAATTGACAAAATTGAAACAGAAAATGTAGACCAACAAAAATTAATTTGCACCAGGCTTAATAGTTTCTCTAAGTAAATCCAGTCTCTCCTCAGCTGCCCAAGAAAAGCCATAAAAATTTCTGAGAAGAATCTGGAGTTCAGGATTCCACACTAATTGCTTGGCCTCCCCTTTTACCTCATCTTTTCTTGTTCATCTGGACTGAAAAGGGACATACAATTTCCATATCCAAGATGCCTTCGGCTCTGCTGGGGTAAGGAAGTCAGGAGGAGGAGGGGAGGCCAGGGAACCGCATAAATAAATGGGAATTTCTACATGGACACGAGGATTTTCGTTTTCATTTTTTAAAAATGAGAATAAGGCACGAGTATAAATTCCAAAAAGAGCAATTTATTTAAGTCTATCATTTTTGGCAACACAATAGAACGCACATTGGGATGAACAGTCACAAATCACTTCCCTTCCCACTGTCTGTTTTCTCCACCATATGTTGTGGAGAATACAATTCACATGCTGAAGTTTCGCTTCCTTTCAATGTGAGAAAGCATATTGGAGTATGAGCAGCCTGGTCACCGAGCTAATGTTTTTTTGGAGCAGTGGGGGTGGGAAGAAAGAGGAAGCAGGAAATACAACTAACCCTCCAGTCAGAAAAATTTTTAAAGCCTGGAGAACATTAAAGGTAGTTTACTCTCCAGCATCCGGACTGGACTAAGCTCGCCTGGGCACGTCCCGTAGTGACTTTCATTGACTCTCAGAGGACTTCTGGGCAGAAGAGAACTTGAAGGACCACAAGTTCAAACACTTGGCATTGATGTTCTATCAATTTTTTTTTTTTCAGTTTGCCATTTTATACATAAGGGTAACTCTCCTTTCACATAGCCAGTGAGATGTGTGACTCTGAAGTTTTTACTGAGTAGAAAGGTTATGATAGCCCCCAAGCCCCTATGGACTCACCTGGTCCTCCTTAGCTGATTGAAAATGGGATGGCAGCTATTGGTGAAATGGACAAAAAGGTAACTCCATGCCATGCTTATAATTCCAACCTCGTTAGTATTTTGTTGTAACCCGATGAGCTGACCTACCTACAAGGCATGCACACCCAGAGACAGACTAAAGCTGCGGGGGATCCTTCAGGCCAGTCTCCATTCATCGCAAAAATGATGGTTGGATATTCTTTGTCTCATAGCTTTGATAATCTCCCTTCCTGCCACGTACATGGCACAGATGGCCCTGATGAAACGAGGCTTTCTAGAGACATTCTAAGCCGACTCAGTATGAGGTCAAATATTTTATTAAGCCCTGCTCTTTCAGTTGTTTAAGAGAGAAAAAAAAAACAACCTTGTGTTTTCATTTACAGCATGACATTGTTTGAAACAATATTTTAAAAGCATTTTAATGAATTGCAAAATGCAAGTTAACCTGTATGAAATGTCTTGGAAAACAAGAAAAATCTTTTTTGGTTCTTGGGAGTTACCAGAATCACAGGTAAGAAAGTAAATCTGATTCTCTAAATTGTGCATCAAACTCCTTGTCTAAATTAAACTGAACAGATGTGGAAAAAATGAGGCAGGGGCTCCCCATATAATTCTCAATGAGCTTTCAGGTTCCGCTTCCTACAACCGATTTCAGCCTAAGCTGCCTTATTGCCTAAAATCTGCAACTTGATACTAAAAGCTTGTCAAAATTAAGTGCACGCTTTATAAGTTTACATTTTTACAGTCTAACTGTTTTTCTTTGATATCTGACAGGGACGCAGGTTCCCATGTCATCTGGCCTTGAAGTACTTTTAGAACTTTCTCCTGGACCAATTTGAGGGAGCTCAAGGCTGCGGTGAGTTATGGGCCTTTAAGCTGCCTGCCCAGCACCCGGCCGTTGGGCCTACACTTGAAGGCTAACACCTGTTGGCTGGACAGAGCAATTAATTTTTTTAAAAATGCAGTAAGCCGCCAAAAATCAAAGCTGGAGGATAAAAATATAATTTTACCTCTTGAGCTTCCAGGGTGACCTTTGATCTCGTCCGATGTCTGTGTGGCAGGAGGCAGCGATCTTAAATTTTCTTCCAAGAGAAGCGCCTTTGAAAGACACAAAGTCTAAGAGCTGACCAAACGTTTCTATCCTCTGTTGTATCACTCTTGCGTGCTTACTGACGCAGAGACCTGACAGAGACGGTCACTCACAACAAAAAGGCAAATCTACCCAATGTCCCCTCTTTAAGAGAAGTATAATTGGAAGCTCTTAAATTATACTGCAGTCCATCCCAAGTAAGATCAAATGCTATTTCCTTAAGAAGCGACAGTGGGGTTTTCCAGTTGACGATGATAATGTGGCATTTGTTTCAGAATATGTCTGTGCATTAAATAGATAACTGTGAACTTCAAAGAGCTAAATACCAACCGTGAGCTGGGGCACGGCCACACGTACAGCCTGCCTCCTTCTCCAAACCCTTTGGTAGCCAAGACAAGGTCACTGATCAGGGTAATTTGCAGGAAAAGTCAATTTCTCAAGTACCGAAGCAGGTGTTGTGGCACTCTATGACAATTTACTGAATCTAAATTGAGGAAGTTGAAAAAAGCAAAGGTCACGATCCACAGGAAGAAAGGAGGAAAGGAAATCTCTTTGACTGTATTTTTAACTCCTTTCCAACTAAGGTGTACCCACTAACCGAGACGATTAACGCTAAAAATAAATAAATGAAAATCAGAATATCTTGCTCCAATCAGCAACTTATCTGATTTCTTTAACTAAAAGGAGAGAAATTCAATTTTGCTTGCATTCACAAGGAAATAAAGCCAATTTATAGGAGCTAAAGAGCAGGTCTTTCTGCTCACGAGTGTTTAGAAACAAAAATCAAACCAAGATGTCAGAACTTTCTGTCTTTAAAAAAATCAAATACATAATATATATTATATGACACATACTACTGAGAACAGAGCATAAAGTATAGTTTAGAGGATAATATATGATAAACGTATAGTACATAGTCCTGGTATTTTCTTCTAAATTCACACATCCCCCACTTCCCCAGCCCAAGGGAAAGAGAGCGCAGCCAAAGGAAAGTTTTAGAAAGAGAACTGGAACGTGAGCCTTAGAATCTATAGTGTTGTTGGTGTAGCAAGGAGAGCATGGAATGTGGCGTTAGAAGATTGGAACCTGAATTTTAGTTAATCGCTAATTAACTGTGTAATTATAGCAAATCATTTAACCTCTTTAACTCTCCATTTTCTCACCGGTAAAATTGGGGGCTGTTGTAAAGGATTAAATGAGCTAATATATGTGGGAACATTTGGCAAACTCTAAATATTAATTATCGTTACTCACATTTAGGATATTATGATTCCAAAGGATGATATGCATACCACCAACATGCGTGAGGTGGTTGTAAGCATTTAAGGCTTAAAAAAAAATGAATCAATTAGAAGAAAAATGTTAAGTAAATAATAGTACAGATGGAAAAATATTGAAGGTACTTGTGAAAGGCTAGCATTTGGATTAGTTTAGTTAAATTTTTCTTGGGAGGTAGGGAAAAGAGATGATGATACCAAATTTCCTTATGACGTTTCCAGTACAAGAAAATTTCTTTTAAAATATAGGTAAAAAGTAGAAAAATGAGTTATTTTTAGTGAATTCAAACACTCAACCTAAGAAGAAAATACATTTGCTTGCATGTCATTTTCTCTTATTCAAAAGAAAATTCTCGTTAAAACAACACTATTCACGTAACCCAAAGACTTCTGAGTGCTAGCTGCTATTTTCAAGCAATATTAAATGCGATAAAATTCCCTCTCTGCATAATATGAATGCTTCTCTTGGGATTCATGTCCTCTGTCCCACAAGGTCAGCTCATCAAGTGTCGCAGGTCAGAGCGTGATAGCCGCAAGTCACTGTAAATGTCATGCATGCTAATCTCCCCTTTTCATAGATGGGGAAGCTGAGGACCAGAGAAGGGTAGCATTTTGGTGACTTTGCATGTGTCCCAGACCCAGGACTAGAACAGGCTTTGGGTCCACTGCCTAAGCCTAGGGCTTCGCCTAGTCCCTATATGTCAAGTGCTTAACGTTCCAGCTAAGTCAGGAGGGACTGTGGAGGACGCCAGCATTACTTGGAACATGTTGACAATTAAACCTCCTCCCTGCACTTGTTTTTGGAATTAAAGGTGCTAGTGAAAATCCCATCTCAAACACAGTGGGCAACCTGAAAAAGCATGAAGAACTCAATACATTAAGAATTGAAATACAGGTTGAATTTGACTTCTTACAGACTCACATTCTTACCTGCTCTAAATTTTGTTTCTTTTTTATTCTTAGTTTAGTTCAAAAGTTATTTTCCATGTTTACATTACCTCTCCTTGGGT
This sequence comes from Equus quagga, assembly GCF_021613505.1. Taxonomy (NCBI): domain Eukaryota; kingdom Metazoa; phylum Chordata; class Mammalia; order Perissodactyla; family Equidae; genus Equus; species Equus quagga. The sequence continues at coordinate 171,030,707 of NC_060268.1, read as the reverse complement.
ATAAAATATACTTACACAAAGGTGCTTCTTAATCTTAATCTCAGTGTTCACGGACCTCCTACATTTATTGGAATATTTTAATATTTGGTATTGATAATTGAAAATCCAGCACACAGAAACATCTGTCTATAAGGAGGACAACAGTATGCTTCTTGATACATATTGTTACACTCGGAGCATTTAACCTGAAAATAGTGAGCTTTTTTATGTTGGTGTGCATTGTTTGGTGAAACAGATATTTTCCTGTGACCAAATACCTCGCTGGGAAATGAATCCTGTTTCTGCTGTCAGGATTCTGTTGTCATTTTGGCTTTCAGAAACCACGCTCCAAACACGTGGAGAGAAACAGTTCCCACAGCGATCTGTCTCAGAATATTCTAGCATCTCACTGACATCCCGGCACCATGCCCTCTGGAACTGGATGCCTAGTCTAAAGGTTCACTTATTTTAAAGTTTCCTTTTTATCACATTTTAAATTTTGAAGTAATTTCATATATTAGGAAGGAAAAGTTGCAAAACGAGAACAAAGAGCTCCTTACATCCTTCATCCAGATTCCAAAATGTTCACATTTTACCACAGTTGCTTTATTGTTCTCAATAGATGGATGGATGGATCGATGGGTGGATGGATATATGATAGATAGATATTTAATTTTTCCCCAAACCATTTGAGAATAAGTAATAAGCATGATGTCCCTTTACTCTTAAATACCTCAACATTTATTTCCTCCACTTAAGGACCTTCTCTTACACAGACACAGTACAACAATAAAAATCAGGAACTCAGCATTGAGTCAGTACCATTATCTAATCTACAGACCTTATTCAAATTTCTCCAACTGTCCCACTAATTTCGTTTACAACACTTTCAATATTTCATTTCATCTTCTAAATGCTTTGTTCTGCCCTACATACTAGCGATTCTGTAAGCAGAGGCTCCCAATCCCATAAAAAGAATTAGTTTATCTATTTTAAATAAATTGGTTATAATAAATTGCTCAGAATGAAGGGACCCTCGTATTTAAATTTGTATACCAGGCCTGTTAGAGCACATCCTGGCGATTTGATGGGAATCACACGATCTTGTCTCAAAAGTGTGTTTCGTGCTAAAATTGTGAACTTAGCTGAATGCATGTGCTTTGAAGGACAGCTTCTATAAATATGGAAAATTAACCACACACCCGCCACTAAGCCCCCGGAGGAACAGTCCCAGCAGCGCTCTGGGAGGCAGCTTGTCCACCGAGGCCACACGCCCTCGGCAGATTATTCCTGGAGCCTCGATTTCCTCCTCTGGTCAATGGGACACGCGAGGCCTTCCTTCCTTCTCCATTATGTGAATTACATGAGATAAATAAAGCCTTAGGACGAGGCTGGCTCATTAGGTACCCACTCACTGATTGACATAACCGATTTTATTTCTTTGAATGAACTAACAGGCAGATACACTTTGTTTTGCATGAAACAGGAAAAAGTTTATTTCCAACTCAATTTAAAATTATTAGCACATTCATTTCGCACAGCTTTTCTAATCAAGCTAATGGACTCTCAGGCCTCCTCATGAAAGAAAAAATAATCAAAGCTTTGTCTCGGAACTTTTAAAGTTAGAATATCTTAAACTAAGAGCACAGAATGGGCCAGGCCTGCTTTATTTGTATTCTGCAATAGCTACTCTATATTAAACAATACGTGCATTAAACACCACACCTACCTACTTTCTAACCGAATGTCAAATCATATTTCTATTCCTTGTCCAAGAGGTCTTAAAATAAGACAATTTATTGGAGAAACTAAAGAAAATTAGACGGCTTTTTTCCTTCTTTCTTTCTTTCATGAAGGGACAAAGAAGGGACACATCTTGCGTGGGAACGTGACCCCAGCTGATTAGCCAGGCAAATAAACAAATACAGTAGAATACACACATGAAGGTTGCCACACCTGCAGGCACACAGGTTGGGTGAGCAGGGCTCGGCCGTGGGAGGACCGCACTGGCCCCTCTCCAGCACTGCTGCCCGGCCTGTCAGCGCAGCTGTGACTCCACTTCGCCTCCAGCGAGGTCAGAGCCCAGTGGAACAGGAACAGAGGCGGCATTGTCTCCACGTTCACACGAAACACCTCCAATGTGCTCTGATCTGCAGCTGCCACATGGCCTTCCCCATGGCGGCTGAACCAGGGCCTCCCCAGCAAGCCATCTGCGGTCACCTATTAGCCACCTTTCTTCCATGAACTTGCCTTGCATAAAATGCCTTCTTTTGGCTTTTTAAACACTTTTCAATCCTTTGGTGAATGTGAGAATTCTAACCTTTCCTATTTGTACAAATTGCCTTTAAATGAGAAGTTATTTGGCCTTTGGTGGGTACTGTCACCCGGAGCCAGAAGCTCAATGAATGCTATGATTAATGAATTATAAAGCCAATCCATTGAGGCATGACAGTAACGCAGCAGTCGTAAGCAGGAACTAATTATATGTGGAAATAATCATTCAATCTGAGAAAGGCATTTCCTATCCCTTAGAAAATACTACGAAGAGATAATACTTAAAAAAACTTCCTATCCTATTGGCCAAAAGAAATGACTATTCTATTCTTTATAATGAATTGGTTGAGAAACCTTAAATTTGAATTTTGGCTTAGTTGTAGGTTTTGCCTTTTTCATAAAAGAAGTCCTACTTGATTATTTGATTTTAAGCAACTTAGTACGTGAGTAGTTCTTGAAAAAAATATATCTTTAAATGAAACTTTCTTAATTTGTATTTCATTATGGAAAGGCTCCATAGGAAAAAGATGTTGTAAAGACTATTATACAAGTTTTAGGGGAAAAGTTTGGTCATTACTGTTCATTTATTTTCCTTATTGAGGTAATTTAATTGTCATAGAGACACAAACATTAGCTCCAGTACGGGGCTTCTCACATCTGTTACTAAAGATTTGATTAGGGTGACACAAATGTGCTAGATTAAACTATCTAGTTGGTGAAATTCAAGCCACCTGGATATTTTAGCAACATCAATAAGAATAATTCTCTTTTTTGAAATCAGTAAATCCAAGCTATATTAAAAAGAATTAATTAATGAGTGCCAGATAGGCAAAACAAACATTTGACAATGAATCATATTATCAAAGGTTTTGAGAGAGATCCCTCTCAGCTTATGTTTAGATGTCAAATTATATTACCAAAACTAAACAATCTGTTAAAATGATGTCTTAATGCAATAAGTCTCCTGTGCCATACGGTTTTTTTTTTTTTAACTTCTTAAACATTTTTAGTAGGAAAAAAAGATATGCTCTATTTACCGATGATAATCAAATCATAAGGCATTTGCCCCCAAATATTGCCTTGGATATTTCCAAGAGCTGTTAATATAATTTAAATCTCATAAGAAAAAGAAAAAGAAACTATTACAAAGTTTGCTTAATGTATTATAAAAATCTTTTGAAGCAGGACAAAGCATACTTCATAGGAGAAACTCAGTGAAGATAAGGGGTTGAAAGGATTAATACAGAAAAATTAGGTGTTTTGTAGAATAGATAAGGAATTCTAGAATTAGAAAGGACCCGGAAAATTGTCTAGCCCAGGGCTGGCAAACTTATTCTTTTTTTTTTTCTGTTAATTATTTTATTGAGGTCCTATTGGCTTATAACATTGTGTAAATTTTAGGTGTACATTATTTTATATCAGCTTCTATATAGACTGTATCGTGTTCACCACCCATAGGCAAAGGAAACCATGAACAAAATGAAAAGACAACCCACCAACTGGGAGAAAATATTTGCAAATCATATATCCAACAAGGGGTTAATTTTCAAAATATATAAAGAATTCATACAACTCAAGAACAAAAAAACAAACAACTCAGTCAACAAATGGGCAGAGGAGTGGAGCAGCCATTTTTCCAAAGAAGATATACAGATGGCCAACAGGCACATGAAAAGATGTTCAACATCACTAATTATTAGGGAAATGCAAATCAGAAGTACAATGAGGTATCACCTTACACCTGTCAGAATGGTTATAATTAACATTAATTAACATTAATGACTATAATTAACAAATGTCGGAGAGGACAGGGAGAAAAAGGAACCCTCATACACTGCTGGTGGGAATGCAAACCGGTGCAGCCACTATGGAAAACAGTATGGAGATCTCTCAAAAAATTAAAAACTTCTTCTGCTAATGGGCAGATAGTAAATATTTTAGGCTCTGTGGGCCAGGTGGTCCCTGTCACGACTACTCAACTCTGCCCTTGCAGTGACAGACAATAAGATGTAAACTAATGGGCATGGTTGTGTTTCAATAAAACTTTATTTACAAAAGCAGGCAGCAGACTGGATTTGGCCCACTGGTAGTATTTTGATGATCTCTTATGGAGCCCAACTTCCACCTTTTAAAGATCAGACATCATAGGTCTTGTGTGGGAAAGTGACTTACCCAAAGTTAAACAGCAAGTTGCACAACAAGTGGCAGAGCTGGAGCTGAAATTGGTCCTTCCAGCTTCCAGGCAATGCTCACAGCAGGCTGAATTAATTGTAATGACACGTGGACGGGTGGCCATGTCCAGCTGGAAGGTCTGCCTCTGCGTTAAAGCACATGCAAATGCTTCGTGCATTTGATGTCTGTAGAACTGTGATGTGTGGATGATTCCTCAAGTCTCCAGAGAATAAGTTGCTTTTCAGAGACCTCAGCAGAGCCACAAAGAATATTTTTTGGGAAAGGAACATGAACGTCCTGACAGTTAGCCAAGCATGAAAATGCTTGACTGAAAAGCCACACATGGCTTGCTTCATTAAAGAGCATTTCAGTCCTGGAAAACTGCATTTCTATTGAATATTTATAACAAATATGATTGAATAAGGAGAATTTCAAGTGGAAAAAAACCTGTGTGTTGTGATTCCAAATTAAATCTTATTTTCATGGTTGACAGTGTTTTGTGTTCCCCACGTTTGCATTGTACAAAACCCCGTCTTATTACAATGCCCTTTCGCAGCACAAAATAATAAGAATTTCTAGATTAACGCTTGAGTCACCAACATCCGTTTTCGGGTGGGGTTTTCGCCTCTCACATAACTCATTCCTTTTCTTTGGAAGGAAGTGGAAGAAATGGGTCTCTAGGAAATCCTAAATGGAGAAGGGGATCTGGATCTTTCTCCTAGAGTGTCTGTGGATGTCTGCGTGGACAGGCTTGGTCGACATTGCTCTGAAACTGACAGTCCAGAAAGACATGATTGATGAAAGGGAATTGGATGTTTGAGCCAAAATGGACCGTCATTAACTAACTGAACCAAGTAAATGAAATGGAGCTTCCAAGGGGCAGTGGGGCACATTCTTCTGGAAAACGTGGGCCCGATGTTCAGGATGTGTTTCACCAAAGAGGGTGGGGGAGCGGAGGGAGTCACTACTTAATGGCTCCCAGCTTGCAAAGGTGAAAGAACCCACACTATATAGGTTTTTTCCCTTTAGGAGGTCTGTGTTGATGTTGACTCACACATTTCTCGCCAAAGAGATGAAGGTGCATTTTCTCATGTGTCATGCATTTTCTGGTTCTGAAATCACTGAAAAGGTTTCCATACTAACAAATGCAAATACAGTTCTGCTACCGTAATTGTTCTCTAGCTGAGGCATTTTAAGCCAGCTTGGAAGTAAATTATTTGCTTATAAAAACAAATGAAATCGTCTACACGCATAAGATAAAATTATGCATTTATATGAAATCATATTTTCATACATGAATCTCTCTTTTGATCAAAACGACAGTAGATTTTTCATAACTCTTATTTATTTTCTAATTCTTCATGTTAGAGCTTAGCTTATCAGTAATATAAAGTACAGTGCTATGATGCAATAAAAAACAAATCTATACAATTATTAAAATATTAGAACATATAAATGTGATTTTTTTTCACATTTTCACATGTAAAGTTGGAGCTCACTCCCCGTCAAAAATTCCACCAGATTGCTGTAGGTCAAGGATAACAAAAGCATGAATGATTCAGATGAACACCTTTTGAACTTTCCCCAGGAAGACTTGAGCAGTAGGATAAGTTAAAGTCTTACCCAGAATGCGTGCAGGTGGCCATTTCTCGGCTAGCAACATCTTGAAACAGTTTCAGTGCCTAGCAAGGAGGCTCCTTGTGTCAGAGTGTGGCTTGCGCCAGAGGGAGGGAGAGAGAGTATGCAAATGAGTGCATATGTATTAGTTCAAGAGCAGGACTGAGCACCTTAAAGGTGAGGAGCACAGAATCTCATTACCCTTCTCTGAGAATACATAAAGTGACCAAAAATGCATTTTCATTACCTTTCATTAACTGAAGGAATTTCTGTTTTGGTTTCTTTGATGACTATTAAGGAATACAGGCTAGCTGGCAATATCTTATCATGTAAGAATAAAAAAGACCAACAATTTTCAAACTATTGAATTAGAGCCAATTTACTACGGTGGATGTTTAAACAGAAGTCTGTTCACTAATTTTAAATGTTAATGGATGAAAATCTTGGCTGAGCTCTCTGAGCTATCCTGCGTATAAAATACAACCTGAGACAAGTGTCTGGGACTTTGTGTTATATATTTTTGTTTTAGCTTCATTCCTTGCTCTCAGCTGCATTCTTACTTTTGTTTTTCTCCTAATTTGCATCATCTTGAAGTATTTTACGTATCTTTAGAAATACTTTAGGTCCTTTTTAGAAATAGAAAGTTATACATATAGTGTGAATTTTATGCAACAATAGAAATTTGAAGACGTTATCATTCATTGATAGGCACAAATTATTATAAGAACTGAAGTCATTAGCCCAAATAAAGGATTAGAGTTAACAATGGAATTGAACCTAGAGTATAATTAATGAATTCTCTAATTGCTCTTCCTGTGTTAGTTCATTAAGCCTGACTATTGAGTGGATATTTGGGCATCTGTCTCCAACATCTGTCATCTCATTGATTCCCCAGTTGCCTCCATCGATGCCTGGGAAGAAGGGTATACTTTTGCTCCTTCATTCTTCTTTGCAGTTCCCTCCAAAACCTGAACATGCTGTGAAAACAATAACCATCCTCTAGTATGACAGCATGGCAATGGGCAGAGCCACCCTGACGGAGGTTTAACTAACCTAAGGCTTACGTGCAAAGACTGGAGGTTACGTTAAATGGGATCTCGGAGTACGGGTCATTAAATGAAAAGTATAAAATATAATTTTCCCAAGAAACTTATTTTGTGTTCACGTTAGCTGAATTCAGTTGCAACCAAAAACACACGTTGCACACCTATTCTGCACAAGACGCTCTTGGTTAAAGATGGCTCTCAGCTGAGCACTCACATGTGTCAGACTTGGTGCCAAGCGTGTTACACACTCTATCATGTTTAATTCCCTCCTGCCCTGACAGCCAGTACTGGTATTTCCATTTACAAATAGACTGAGGCTCAGAGAAATGCCATGACTTGCCCAGCTTTGGCCAAACTAGTAAATGAAGAAGTGACGCTTCCGTCTACATAGGTGTGCTGCCAGCACTGAGCTTTTATCTGGGCATAAACTCCTCCCCTCCAGGAAGCTGCTTGCAGCGTGTCTTACTCTGTTCAGGCTGCTGTAACAAAAATACCAGAAACTGATTGGCTTAACCACAAACATTTATTTCTCACAGTTTTGGAGGCTGGGAAGTTTAAGATCAAGGTGCCAGCAGATTCAATGTCTGGTGGGGGCCACCGGCTGGTTCATAGAAGTTCGTCTTCTCACTTTGTCCCCACAGAGTGGAAGTGGCAAGAGAATTCTCTGAGGTCTTTTTTATAAGGGCACTAATTCCATTCATGAGAGCACCACCTTCATGACCTAATCACCTCCCAAAGGCCCTGCTTCCTAATACCATCACTTTGGGGGTTAGAATTTCAACACATTAATTTGGGGGAGGGAGGGTCACAAACATTCAGTCCGTAACACAGAGGAACCGCAAAGTTTTTTCTTGTCTTCTTTAACGGTCCAGGAATTAAAGATGTGAATAAGGCGCTGGGATGTCAAAGCTAAGAAACAAAAATCTATCACTTGCTACTGATGGCCTATGTCAGGGAGGGAAAAAGACATTTCTAGAGATATGTCCACTTGCTTAAGATCATTTCAACCTTTGCTTATGTAGGTTGTACATGGTCCATAGTGTGGCAGCCCCTGGCCATTTGTCATCTTTAGGCTCAAAGCTTTACTGGTGATGAGACAGTAGCTGCACAGGCATCTGCTCAGATAGATAACTATTCCCTGTGCCACGGACTCATCTTTCAGGAACAAGAAGTTGACGGCCAGTGTGTGGGCTGCGCCACGTGACCCCTCCCCAGCAGGAGGGGTCTGAGTAGTCTCACTGTGCTCAGAGACGAACAGTGTAGAGAAGAAGTATGTTTATCTTTTTCTTGTTTTATGATGACCTTTATTGGACCGTGTTCTAGATAACGCACTCATTAAAAATTGGAGAAGCAGAAAGACCCAGAAGAAGGCAGAGTCACAGAGAGAAGCAAAAGATGTCTCTATCATTTAATCAGCTGGTTAAGTTCTAGGACTTTGCATTAACAAAAAGAATAGTTGCTCAGACTATTGTTAAAAGGGAACAATAAAACTTTAGCTGAAGACGTTGGTTAGCAAGAGTAATCCCGGGATAAGTTAAAAGTTGGAGGCAGCATGCTGGGTTAGAACATTTTCCCCGCAGCTAGCTAGCTAGATATAAATGAGATTCACTGCTACTTCTAAAATAGTTTGGCTCCGGCTTGCACCTGCAGATGGTGGTATGTATACACACTTGCTCACGGCCATTACTATTATTAATGTATAACATTTGGGATGTTGCTGAGTTTCACTTGTGTGCATTTATTAGGAAATGCTCTCCCGGATGGAAGATGTGCATTGCTACACTTTTCCCCTTTTGGAGAAAAGCAAGTTCAGCAAATCAGTGGCACCATTATAGCCAGAAAATTATTTAAGGTTCTCCGTTTCCCCAGGCTATATTTCAAATTAGTGTGGGGATGGGGGCAGTATGGAAGTTGGGGGCTGGAAAAAGCATGGGATAGAGAATCAGGAGGTTTAATTTCTAGTCCAGATTCGGCCACCAAATAGCCCAGTGACCCCAGCAAGTCTCATCCTTGCTCCATCTTAATCTGTAGAAAAAAGAGTGAATTCATTGAGTTTTAGAGTTTCTTTCCAGGTCTGACTTAGGATATTGTGTCTTTTCCTCCTCTGGAGAAATAAGGCTTGTTCTCTGTGGGTGGCAGGCTCAGGAAATCACTCTCCGTGAGTAAATTGCCCTCCACTCCCTGCTGCAGGAATCACAACCTCCCTCCAAATTAAGTCGATAATGATTTTGTCTTATAAAACTTCCAAGATAAAAAGATAATTTACCAAGAACTGGCTAAGTGATCAATCAATCCATAAGGTCCCATTTTATCACCTTATAAGTGAATGATTCAGTTATTCATAGATTCATCCATTGACTCATTCCTTTAATAAGTACTCACTGAGTACGCATGGTGGGCCTGACACTATGAAGAGGATAAAGCAAAGGACAGGACAGAGTGGTCCCTGCCTTCTTGGAGCTGACAATGGAATGGAGGATACAGATTTAAAAAAATAAGTAATTACAATTAAGTGGAGGGAATAAACATGATAAGGAGGCATAGAAAGCTGTGAAAATATTTATCAAGAGAGGCCCACTCCAATCTAATCGTTAGGGAAGGTGCTCCCTGAGAAGCTGGCATGGAAGCAGAGCCTTGAAGGATGGGCATTGTTAGGGAGCTGAAGAGAGATGTGGTGGGAGGGCAGAGGGTGAGAGGCATTTATCTGAGTCTGTAAATCACCTGAAAGGTGGAGGCATCTGCCACATGTAACAGGATCTTAATGGGCAGCTCAAAAGGGAAGAAGGGGAACCTTTGGAACAGGAAAAGATGGGAAGTCCGATTCTTCCCTTTGGAGGGACTGATGGATTCAAAGAGGATGCCTCAGATAGGCTCTTAGTTGCAAGCAATAGATCTTGACTCTGGAGGATATGTGCACAAAACATATTTGTTTACAAGGGTATTGGGCAGGGACTTTCTCTTGTAGTCAAGATGAAATAAGAGGGGCTGAATTTGAAAGAGAATAATTTTTTCTTAATTTAATATACTCATTAAAGTGAATTGTATAGTGTCCGACATTCAAGCAAAAATAACCAGGCATGCAAAGAAGCAGGAAAAGATAACCTGAAATTTAAAAAAAATCAATCAATCAAAAACAATGGAGTATTGACACAGATGTTAGAATTGGCAGACAAGAATATCAAAACAGTTATTATATGTATTTCATATGTTTACAAAATTAAGTAGAGATGTACATGGAAGTTATTTAAAAGGCTCAAAATGAACTCCTAAAGAGGAAAACTATCATGTACAAGATGAAAATACTTTGGATGAGATTAGTAGTAATCAGACCTTGCAGAAGAAAGGATCAGTGAATTTGAAGACATATCAATAGAAATTTTAAAGTGAAGCACAAAAGGAAACAGGATTTTTTTTCTTAGATGAAGAAAGCATTTGTGAGCTGGGGGACAACTTTAGAGGCCTGATATAACTGAAAGTGGAATCCCCAAAGGAGAGGAGGGGTGGGAAACAGAAATAAATATTTGAAGAAATAATGTCTAAAGATTTTTTCAATTTCATGAAAATTATAAATCTAGAGATCTGAGAAACTCAACAAAACCCAAGGGCATCAAGCATAAAGAAAACTACAGCAAGGCAGATCACAATCAAATTGCTCAAAAGGAAAGGAAAGACACTTGAAAAAGTAAAAAACCTTAAAAGTAGCTAGAGAAAAAAAATCACATTTTATACAGAGGAACAAAGATATGAATTATTGCAAATTTCTTGTCAGAAAAGATATAAGTGAGAAGACACTAGAACAAGATTGTTATAGAGCTGACAGAAAAAAATCTGTCAACCTAGACTTCCATACCATAAAAAATATAAACGAAGGAGAAATGCCTTTGTCAGATATACAAATGTAGAAGGAATTCATCAGCAGCAGACATTCACTACAAAACATCTTAAAAGCAGTTCTTCAGGCAGAAGGAAAGTGATACCAGATGGAAATATGAATCTTCACAAAAGAATGAAGAGCACAGGAAATGGTAACTAGATGGCAAATAAGTTTTCTTTTCCCTTGGCATTTGAATATCTTTAAAGAGTAATTGGCTATTTATGGAAAAGTAATAATAATATAGTATGAGGTTTGTGACATATATAAAAGTGAAATGTATGACAATCAAAGCCTGGGAAGGAAGAAACGGAAGCATACTATAGAAAAGATCTTTAAGATAAGTGAAATAGTATAATATCACTGTAGGAAAATTGCAATAAATTAAAGATGTATGCTACAAACCCTAAGTAAGCAGTAAAATAACAAGAAAGAGTTATGGCTAATGAGCCAACAAAGGAGATAAAAGTGAAATAACAAAAATATTCAATTAATCTAAAAAAGAAGTCATGAAAATAAAGAAGAAAGAGAGGAAGAAACAGAAGGGATAAATAGAAAACAAATAGCAAGATGATGGACTTAAACCTGATTATATCATTGAGCGTATTAAATGTAAATAATGTAAACGTCCCAGTTAAAAGCAGAAGCTGTCAAATTGGATATCCCACTTATAAGGAACATATTTTATATATAAATACACAAAGAGGTTAAAAGTAAAAAGATAGAGGGCTGGTTCTGTTGCCTACTGGTTAAGTTCAGTGTGTTCCACTTTGGCAGCCCAAGTTCAGTTCCTGGGCATGGACTTACACCACTTGTCAGCGGTCATGCCGCGGCGGTGACCCACATACAAAATAGAGGAAGATTGGCACAGATGTCAGCTCAGAGCGAATCTTCCTCAAGCCAAAAGAGGAGGATTGGCAACATATGTTACCTCAGGGCCAATCTTCCTTAGAAAAAAAAAAAAAAAAAAAAAGTAAAAGGTTAGAAAATATATCTATGCTAACACTAATCAAAAGAAAGTTGGAGTAGCTATATCAACATCAGACAAAGTAGATTTCAGAGCCAAGAATATTAAGAGAAATAAAGAAGTTACTTTCACAAAGAAAAAGGAGTCACTTCATTAAAGGACATAATGATCCTAAATATTTATGTACCTCATAATAGAACTTCAAATTACATGAATCAAACTAGTGGAACTGCAAGGAGAAACTGAAAAATCCACAATGACAGTCAGAGATTAATTGATCAAAGAAGTAGATAGAAAATCACTAAGAATATAGAAGATCTAATTAACCCTATCAACCAACTTGATTTTATTGACACTTATGGTGACTCCACCAAGAGCAGCAGAATGCATATTACTTTTAAGGAGACATATTACATTCACCAAAGACCACATTCTGGGTCATAAAAAATGCTAAATAAGTTCAAAAGGATTCAAATCACACAAAATATGTTCTCTGACTAAAACAAAAATAAATTAGAAAAAAATGACTGAAAGACATCTAGAGAATCACCAAACATTTAGAAATTAAATACTGTACTTCTGGATAAACTAATGGTCAAAAAGAAATCAAAAGGGAAATTAGGAAATAGTTTCAATGGAATGAATATGCAACACAACCTATCAAACTTTGTGAGATGTCATTAAACAGTACTTAGGGGTAAATTTGTAGCGCTAAACACCTATATTAGAAGCGAATGAAGGTCTCAAATCAATGACCTCATCTTTCACCTTAGAAGACCAAAAGAAAGAGCAAATAAAACCCACTGTAAGAAGAAGAAAGAAGGGATATAGAGTGACATCTGCAACACGGCAGAATGGAAGAGTCCAGCTCTCATCTGCCAACAGAAACAGCAATTTTGGCAACCTGATAAGAAAACTTTTGTGGGAGTTCTGGAGTCCAGCTGAGAGATTCCAGCACCGAGTAGAGCAAAAACTCTGAGAGTGGACACATTGAAGAGGGTAAGAAGAGCAGTTTCACTTTACCTATGGCATCCCTCCCCCAAGGCAGCATAGCCCAGCGCCAAAAGAGGCCCCCTCAGCCTGTGATTTCTCCTACAGGGGACAACGAGAGCAAAACGAGGACCTGGCTTCCCCAGCCTTGCAAGATGATGCCCAGGAGGCCCACTTCAGTCCTGCCCCATGCAGGGGATCAGTATGGCTATACTTTCCGGGGCAGTTAGGAACAGCTAGGAGCAGAGGGGAGGGGCAGGGATTCACGGGAACCAGCAAGTGGGTCTCAACAGCTGGCCGCAGTCCTCCTAACCGGCTTGCAGACTCCACTAAGAAGCCTGTCCGTGAACCCTGCAGGACAACTTGCCTGCAGACCCTCAACCAGATGCATACCCCAGCATCCTGCATGCCCCGGTGCATGGCACCCTACCTGCCCCTGCAGATAGTGCCTGTGAGCCCCTGCAGACAGCACACAGATCTCAGGAGTAGGGATGAGTCTTAGCAGCCAACTGGACTCTGCTTGATTGAACTGGGAGTAGCTGCACAACCTTGAACACCTCAGTGCACTGCCCTAGGTAAAAGAAATAAGAGGCTCTCAGCACCCAGCCTGGCTTTCTGGGATCCAGAGAAGGCACACAATCCTAACACTCCCCCAACCCAAAAGGGAGCAAGTGGAGTAAAGCTGGCACATCCACAGAAAAGTCTGAGAGGCCCCCCAGAATCTTCAGCTGGGCTGACCGGTGAAAGTCATTCTCCTCTGAAGCCAGTCAGGAAAAACTTGAGCTGGTGATTGCTTCTTCAAATGCAAAGACAGCAGCATAAGTCTTCAAGAAACACAAAGAAATCAAGGAAACACGACACCATTAAAGGAATTAAGTAAAGCTACATTGGTTGAGAACAAAGAAATGGAGAATTGCCTGATAAAGAATTCAAAATTATCACCTAAAAGTAGCTCAGTGAGCTACAAGAAAACACAGACGACAACTAAATTAAATCAGGGAAACAATACATGAACAAAACGAGAAGTATGATAAAGATATAGAAACTATAAAAAAAGAACCAAACAGAAATTCTGGAGCTGAAGAATGCAATGTCTGAACTGAAAAATTTTAATAGAATTTCAACAACAGACTTGATCAAGTGGAAGAAAGCATTAGCAAATTCGAAGACAGATCATTTGCAATTATCCAGTCAGAGGAACAAAAAGAAAAAACAACGTAAATGAGTAAACAAAGCCTACAGAACTTATGGGATAGGAACAAGAGTACCGATATGCACATTAAGGGAGACACAGAAGGAGCTGAGAAAGAGAAGGGAGCAGAAAGCTTATTTAAAGAAATAATGAGAGAAAACTTCCAAAATCTGAGGAAGGAAATGAACATCCATATCCATGAAGCCCAAAATACCCCAAATAAATTAAATATAAAGGTTTCCTCACTGACGCACATTGTAATCAAATTGTCAAAAATCAAAGGCAAAGAGAATTTTGAAAGCAACAAAAGTGACTTGTCATGTAAAAAGGAAGTCCCTCCGCCTCCATAAGGCCATCAGTGAATTTCTCAGCAGATGCCTTGCAGTCTCTAGAAATAGAAAAGAATTTTCTCAAGCAGATAAAAGGCATTTACTAGAAACCTACAGCTAACTTTATACTTAGTGAGGAAAGAATGAATGCTTTCTCTCCAAGATCAGGAACAGGACAGGAATGTCAACTCTCACCACTTCTATTCGATGTACTGGAATGCCTAATAAGGGTAATAAGTCAAAATAAGAAATAAAAGTCATCCAGATTGAAAAAAAGAGATAAAACTGTCTCCAGTTGCAGATGACATGCTCATCCAAGTAGGAAAATCAAATGGAATCTACCAAAATGTTACTAGAATTGATACGTGAGATTATCAAACTGACAGCATACAAGATCAATATGCAAAAATCAATTTACAAATATGTATTTACTTACAAATTTGTATGTTGTATATTATTTGCACATATATCTACAATTAACAGGATTTTTGAAAGTGTAAAATTTACATTACAATAAAATTACATTACAAAAAAATTTACATTTACAATAGCATTGTATAACATGAAATACTTGGGCAGAGTTCTGGCTTGAGATAAGAAAGACCTATACACTGAAAACAATAAAAATATGGCCAAAAGATACTAAAGAAGATTTAAATAAATGGATACCCTTTTTTCATTAGTCAAAAAGTTGCCAATAACTTATATAGAAAGTTGTTCCCTTGATTGATCAGTAAATTCACTCCTAATCAAAATCCTAGAAGGCTTTTTTATAGAAAGTGATCAATTTAATCCAGAAGCTCATACGAACCTGGAATAGTTTAAACAACCACAAAAAAGAGCAAATTTGGAGGACTAACATTGCCTGACTTTAAGACATATTATAACTTAGAGCAGTTAAGACACTCTGGTATTGGCAGAAAGATAGACGCAGCAATCAATGAAATCGAATAGTGTCCTGACATAGACCTACACGTGTCTTGACAACTGATTTTCAACCAGAGTGCAAAGGCAATTCAGTGGCAAAAAAGGTAATCTCTTCAACAAATGGGTCAGAGCAAATGCATATCTATTTGCAAAGAAATGTAAAACCTAAAACCATAAACCTTCAAGAAGAAATCATAGAAGAAAACCTTTATAACCTTGAGTTAGGCAAAAAATGCTTAGGTACAACACCAAAAGCACATAAAAGAACCAACCGATAAATCGAACTTCATCAAAATTCAAAACTTCTGGGGGCCGACCCGGTGGTACAGCAGTAAAGTTTGCACACTCCACTCCGGGGGCCCAGGGTTCACCAGCCCGGATTCCGGGCCTGGACCCATGCACTGCTTATTAAGCCATGCTGTGGCAGGCGTCCCACATATAAAATGGAGGAAGATGGGCACGGATGTTAGCTCAGGGCAAATCTTCCTCAAAAGAAAATTTGAAAACTTCTGCTATGGTGGTGATCATTTTGCAATATGTACAAATATTAAATCATTATCTTGTACATCTGAAACTTATGCAACGTTATGATAATTATACTTCAACTTAAAAAACGCACAAAACTTCTGCTTTTCAAAAGACACTGCCAAGAAAATAAAAAAGCCACCGACTGGAAGAAAACATTTGCAAATCATATATTTGATAAAGTACTTGTATACAGAATATATAAAGAACTCTCAAAACTCTATAATAAGAAAACAAAAAAAAAAAGTTAAATGGCAAGAGATTTGAAAAGACACTTCACCCAAGAAGAAAAATGATGGCAAATAAGTACATGGAAAGATGCTGAATGTTGTTGGACATTAGAGAAGTGAAAATTAAATCTATGATGAGAGCTCGCTACACACCTATTAGAACGACTACAGTGAAAACGGTGAGTGTACCACGTGTCGGTGAGGATGTGGAGGAATTGGACCTCTGTACACTGGTGGGAATGTAAAACAGTCCAGCCAGTGCAAAACAGTTTGGCAGTTTCTGAAAATATTAACCACTCACCAGCTCTTCTAGAAGTAGGTATTTACCCCAAAGAAATGAGAGTGTATGTCCATAGGCAGACTTGTATATGCTCATAGCAGAGTTATTTTTAATAGCCAAGATCTAGAAACAACCCAAATGTCCATCAACAGGTGAATTAATAAAAATACCGTGGCAGGTGCGTACGGTGAAGTACTCAGCAATAAAAAAGGAATGAACTCTCGATAGACAAGTGTGGATGAACTGCAAAATAATAATGATGAATGAAAGAAGACAAAACAAGAGTCCATACCATGTGATTTCATTAATATACAATTCTAGAGCTAACTCTCAACTGATGTATAATTTCAGAAAGCGGATCAGTGGTCACCTGGAGATGGAAGATGGAAGAGTTGGAGCAAACCTTTGGAGGTGATGGAGCCATTCATTATCTTGACTGTGTTGAAGGTGTGGGTCAAAATTTATCACATTGTGCACTTTGAATACGTGCAAGTTATTGTATGTTAATAACGCTTTTAAAAAATAAGCAAAAACTAGGGAAGTATATTTGGAGCAAATCTGATAATCATATCTATAATAGATGAAAACTCTCATACATTGATATGAGAAACACTATTAGTCCAAAAGATAAATGAGCAAAGGTCGTATACAAACACATTTTAAAAAATAATAAAAATCCAACTAGTGTTTTAAATAAGAAAATGTTCAACTTCACTAAGAATTGAGGAAATGGAAATTAAAACAACTTAAAGATATCAATTTTTACTTTAGGAAATATTTTTAAATGATCCAATAAAAATAACATCCATCAAGAGATGATGAAATAGTTGCTCAGAGATTGCTAGTGACCATGTAAATTTATATATTGTTTTTGGATAACAATTTGGCAATATGCATTACAAGCAACATACAACTTGAGCCTCGAAATGAACTTGATATTGATCCAGTTATTCTACGACTGGGAATCTATCCTAAGAGAAAAAAATTCCAAAAATGAAAAATATCCCTTTTTTCCCCAAAGATATTCATAGCAATAATGTTTATAATAAAGAAGTCTTGGAAACAATCTAAAATTGAACCATAGGGAATTATGTTGTTGTTATACCAATTTCTTGAAAAATTATATAGCCCTATAAATTCTATTTCAATGACTTTTATAATAATTGGGGAGAAAAGATAAAAAAGATTAAAAAGCAAAAAGAAATAAAAGTTCGAAAAATCACAGTATGACTACAACTGTGTTTTTAAAAAGTGTTTTCTACAAGAAAAAACAAATCAAAGTAAAGATTGGGTTTGAGTACATCAAGGTGTTGACAATGGATTTCTTTGGGATTCCAAGTTTATAGTTGATTTTGTTTTCTTATTTCTGATCTTTCGATGTTCTCAGGTTTTTAGTGGCTGTATTATACTTTGTATAAAGGGGCAAAACACTTTTAAAAATATAGATGCAGAAAGGCTGGCCAGTTACTCACAGATTTTACAGTCTGAGAATAAGAGTTCCAATTTTTTCACTAATTACTCGGAGGCCAGTAAATACAGGATGTTTCCATTCACAAAATGGTATCTGCAAAGACCACTACCCAATTCCCATCTTTGCCACCAACTATCTGTGTGGCAAGTCTTTGTTTGTTTGAATCTTAATTTATTTGTCTTCTCACTGGGAGAATTGGACTAGTTTTATACATTCCTTCATCATATATTTCTGGAGCGAGGCACTCAAGGTGGCGGCAGGGGAGCTGGAAAACCTATGCAGTTCTCAGAGCCCGACATCCCCTTGGGAGTTCCTGCGAAGGGCGGGCTTCTGAGAACTGTGATATTCTGTGAGCCAGCCTCAGGGCGTGGGGCTGGTCTTTGAGTGAAAAAGCATCCCATGGTCTCTCTCATTGAAGAGTGAGAATAGCCCACAGATCAACAGGTAAATGCACATTTATCCCAGGGGCATGTCCATCTCTAAGCCAAAAGGACAAATAAGCTCAGAGGAAAAGTTTAAAAGATTGGACAAAAATAAAGCCTAATGTTTCTTAGAGCCCAGGTAATACATCCACCATTGGTTCAGAGGAAAGCAAGGGCACAGAAGCATTTTGCTGGAGAAAGAAATGGCAGCTTGTGGGAATAGCAGGGAGCAGGAAAAGGCAAAACGATAGTAATGTCTGTGTGGAGGGGTCCACGCTGGACGGCATGAACTTAAAATGTGTTTATAACCAAGTTTAATTAGCCCCAAAGACCGAAGGTTTTACAGTAATTCAGAGGCCAATTCTCAATGAGTCACCACTTCTACTCTCATGGGACGATTATGTGGCTCCAGCAAACCCTTTGACTTCAGAACGCGTCCTCCCCACCTCTAGACATCCTGCCTGTCTCTTCCATCCTGACTTTTTAAAGTTGATGACTCCAGAGGAAGCTGTTTCAGACACTCACCAGGAAAAATGTGCTAGCCTCCTTTAGCCCAGATCAACATTATGCTTCTGATTTAAGCCTGAAAAAGAGAATCTTTTTTTGACTTACTTCTGTAACTAAAATGTGATCATTTGATGATGGTTCCTTCTGCAATTCAAAAAGAAAATTATTTGGTGTAGGTAGGCAAGTACCAACTTGCAATGACAGTTTCAGGAAAGATGTAGAATGTATCAGGAAATATATTGCTAGGAATTTTCTGTTTGTTTTCATTATCTAATGTGCATCGGGTTTGCACGAGATGAGTGTGTGTATACGTGTGTTTCCATGTAGGGAGAAAGTGCAAAGTTATTAACATTTTCATCTGCAGAAACTGATTGAAATTGTGTTCATTGACTCCCAAGTAAGATCCATTACAGGGCGCTGGTTGGCAGCATCTTCTGAAAAGCACATCGTGAATATGAAATTGTCAGCCAGGCCCCGGGGCCGGGGCGGAGGTAGTAGTGGCCACTTCTGAGACAAGAGTTTTGAGCGGTGGTTTTAAAGGGGCTTGGCTCAAGTTGGAGGACCCTCCAGGCTCCAGTGAAGGGTTTGACAACAGTTAATGGGTCACACTCTGGCTTGTCACATCCTCAGGAAAAGCTGATCCGTTTTCTAAGTCCAAGAGTGACAGGATTATTGTGTAAGTGCTTCCGAAATGCTTTCATCTTGACTGTTTTCGTCTGAGGCTTTTGGAAGGAGCTTTGCCAAGAAAAGCAAAGAATAAAATCGAAACATGCCCTGTGCTAATGTCCTCCGTTTCACAAATGCAGCACCAGGGACTTCAACTCTAAATGGGATGACCTCTGAGAGGTCCCGGAGCTGGGGTGGAAGCTCATCAGAGGACCGCTCGCAGCACTGAAAGGAAGCAGAGGGCAGTAACCACTTTCCACAGCGGGCAACGCCGTCACCCATGGAGATTTTCCACTGCAGCCAGGAGTGTCAGAATCCTCGCAGTGACAAATCCATCCAGAGGGTACATTCTGGGCCAGCGCAGCAGCCCAGTTTTGTGCAGGACCCACGGGATAAGTGCCTTTCGTTCACCATCCCTCCTCCCCAGAAGCCCTATGCTTTCTCAATGATCCTCTCTGTCCCCCTGCATCAACATTATCAGGAACAAGCTTTGAAAATGCAGATTCTTGCCGCCACCCGCCGCTTACTAAATCAAAATTTGGGGGATCCATACCCAGAATCTGTGTTTTTAAGTGCACTAAGGTCTGAGAACCACTGAGCAAGACTGAGAAGTGTGGTTTGGCTTCTTTTTCCTTTAGTTTTGCCCCAGCAGCAATCCTGCCCTCTGTTCTCCTGCTCTGGCCCCCAGACTTGGAACTGGGACCCTGCGGGGCCAAGAATACGGGACCCCTTCCCATCCAACCATCTCCTGGGACTCGGGTGGAGCAACTTTTTGAACGTCTTTGGTCATGAGTATGGCCTCTTTTTCAGGCCGGGCCACCTCCGCCTCTGTCTGCTCTGCCCCGTGGATCTCCCCCACACCCAACCCCCTTGGGTCCTCCTGGACAGCCCTTCTCCACTTACCCCTGGCTGCCCTACGTTCTGAGATGAGGGCTACCCCTGTTTTGTTGGGAACAGACTCACTTTTGTCATTGGTATATTCTTTGGACATCCCTCTTTCTATCCTTGTCATAATTTCCACTCCAGCCTGGAGTGTCAGAATCTCTGCAGTGACAAATACATCCAAAGACTACATTCTGGCCAGGGCCCACTGATGGCGAAATGCGTGAAGTGGGGCGTTTGCCTTCAGCATCTCTCTACCTCCCGCATGACAAGTGCCCTGTATCCTGACAAGCGTTAGCTGCAGCAAAGCAGGGGACCCTGAACACCTCCCTCTCTCCTTCCCCTTCCCTCATCAAAACTTACATATCTTGGCTACCAATCCTCAGGGCCCTTTTAGGAGCTAAATTTAAAGTATAGTGATTTATAAGTCATCTTGCGTATCATCTTCTCCCCGGACATTTGAGAACTTCAGCAGGCACTCTCAGTGCTTTGAGCTCAGGGCTGGGAGCAGTCTCTGCCTTTCAGGCTCAGGGGACACCAGAGCGAGGAAGAACTCTGGAGCCCCGGAAGAAGTATAAGGGCTGCTATGGCGTGTCTTTTACATCGTGCTTGGTGGTAACTGTCTAGGAAACGGTTGTCTTGAGAAACTTGTGCTAAGTCCAGTCCACTTGGCACAGTTTCTATTGTGCTAAGAAAACAGAGTGCCTCAAGAATTAGTCTCAGCCCCGAATTGTCTGTGTGTGTGTGTGTTAGGGTCACTGTGCACTGTTGTACAGGTTGTGAACTGCACAAGGGCCACATATAAGGAGGCGCCATTCATGTGGCGAACACTGATGCATATGTTTATTATGAGAATCAGCTGGCACATGTGTCTGATGCTATCCAAATGAGTATATGATAATAATGCATTAAAGCTGGAAGTAAAGTGTCTTGAGGCAGAAGCGTATTTCTAGTTTGGGGATGGGAGGGGCCCATGCAGGTTTCAGTGAGAGACAGAGGCAACTTCCAGCTTGTCCTTGTAGGCTCTTGCCAACTTCGTGTCCATCGTTTCTTCCTGATCACCAGCCCTGGAGCTTCAGACTTAGCTAAAAAAGAAGACAACCATCTCGAAACTGTCTTACCAGCTCCTACAACTGTATGTTCTAGACCATTCTAGCGGTCCTAATTGTCTGACTGATACACCTCCCACCTGGGCTGGCCCCACAGCCTCTTGCCAGACTTCTCAACCTTCCTTCAGTTCTTGGGAAGTACCACCCACGGTTCCCCACGGCCAAAGAAGCCTGGCGTTGGTTATAGTCCTTGCTATCTACCAAAGAAGGCTCTCTGGTACCCCTGCCCTGCCTATTTACATTTCCAAAACCTGTCTAACTTTCTAGACCCTGTGCACATAGCACTCCCTCCATCAAGTCTTCCAGAATCCTCCTCCTCCCATCTCAGCCAAAAGCAATAGTCCTTCTTGCCTCTGCTCGCCCTTAGCTCTTTGCCTCTTCTTCTCTCAGGTCGTGTATCGATGGGCACCTTACGTAGTTCTGAACCCGAACTAACTCTCCAGCTCTTCGGAGTAGGGACTAGGGCTTCCTCATATCTGTGGCTCCCAAAGGGCCCTGCATGATGTCTTATACACTATGGGTTCTCAGCAAAGTCTTGGAAGATGAACACTGAATTAGCTGGGGGAGTTGGGAGTAGACGACGTTCTCTCTGCCTCCTTGGCTAACTCTGTGTGTGTGTGATTATCCTTTCTTATTTCTCTTATTGTGAGGAAATTGAGGTATTCCGTATAAGTTAGAAGCCCCAGAGAATTCCACTCAGTAGCATTACCACTGGCCCATTTTGATCTTGTAAACAGCTAAAAGAGCGATGACTGTGTTAGTCAGTATTCTTTAGAGAAACAGAACCATTACGACATAGACAGATATAAAGAAAGACATTCATTGTGAGGGGCGGGCCCACGTGATGATGGAGGCTGAGAAGCCCTGTGATCTGCCCTCTGCAAGCTGGGGGCCTAGGAGAGCCAGTGGTTTAGGTTTAGTCCAAACCCAGGGGAACCAACGGTGCAAGTCCTGGTTGGGTCTGAGGGCCTGAGATCCAGGAGCGCTGATGTCCGAGGGCAGAAGATGGGTGTCTCAGTTCAAGCAGAGAGCAGATTCGCCCTTCCCCTGCCTCTCTGTTCTGGTTAGGCCCTCCACAGATGGACGATGCCCGCTCGCAGTGGGGAGGGCGATCTTCTTTATGCAGCCTATCGATCCAAATGCTCATCTCTTCCAGAAACACCTTCACGGACACACCCAGAAATAATGACTCACCAGCTACCTGAGCATCCCTTAGCCTAGTCAAGTTGATGCATAAAATTAGTCGTCACAATGATTTTAGGGGATGAAAGTAAACCAATGGTAGTGGAATGGTATGTGGCTCAATCGCATGCTTAAGGGGAAAGCAGCTTGGATGCATCCAGGTTCTTGTTGGCGATGCCAATCCAGCAGTGGCCCTCTGCTTTCAGGATGACGCACAGGTGAAGACTCAGGGTCCACAGCCCCCACTTCCTGCAACTCTGTGACACTGAGCAGGAGAAATCAGTATAAAGGCAGTGAGGCTGCCAGGTTACCGCCCTGCCTTGTGGAGCTGAAGAAAGAAAAAGGGAATCGAGAAAGTAGACTGGGGAGAAAGACAGAATGAGGAGAGTCCTTCTTGTTTCAGATCGAGATGATATGTTGGGGCAAATTGAGCAAATAAAAAGGTGTATCTTTTTCCCGACTCTCTAAATTCTTACAGGAATATTATAAGAGACAAGGAAAATTCAAAGCATGCCACGCCCCAGTGAATGGAATTGCGTTATCTTCTTTGTTATCTTTTTTTTAAGGGCTGCAAGGTTATTGATAATTTTATTTCTACTAGCTCATGAAATTAGTTGATTTGGGAATAAATCCTTGATAAAGTGAAGTGGAATGCTTGAGTAATCTGGGGACAGGCTGGAAAATCACCATGACTTTTGAACACATTGCTTTGGCCTTCTTCTCTCACCTTGCCCAGTGTCTCAATTGTCGCAGAGTTTTCTATTTGGAAGGAAACCTAAAAATTCTCATATGCGTCAGTTACTATTTTAGTAGGCAAATGGCTTTTTAAAAATCGCAAACCTCATTTCCTTTCAAGGACATTTCAGCTTGGAGTTGGCACTGCCCACTCATGGGTGTGGTGCCGAAAGAGGTGCCACACCTTGGGTGTGGAGGGAAATAAATGGAATGTACAGTTGCCCAACTTTCCATGACACACTAGAGAACGCTGATGCAGCACAAAAATGTTTAGCTGAATTCTACCTCAGGTCCTTGATGATTTCTGGAAAGAATATCTCAGAGTCTTTACAAAAGCTTCAGGAACAGATTGTCTTTAAGATTATCCACCTTGTATTATCTGTTTTTGGCACTGGACTGGCCCTTTAGTGAGAGCTCATCTCATTGACAGACCTGATTAGAAACTCAGATTGGGTAACAGAAGTTTCGGGTCAGAAGGGACCCTCTTGATCATCTTTCCTCGATTCTTCTCTTGGTCACTCTCAAATCTACTCATCTTCTGACGTTTCCAGCTCGGTAAATGATTCGCCTTCCCCTGTGGCTCCCATGTCTCCCTCAATATTCACCTAAACAAACAGCAAGTCTAATTATACTCATCTCTCCCTCTTCACTCTCTCTCTCATAGTCCAAGCGCCATCATCCGTACCCTGGCCTCTGGCCGTGGCCTCCCAACTGCTCTCCCATTTCTTCTTGCCTCCCTCTCCTTCCTCCATCCATTCTCCACACAACAGCTAGGATGATTGTCTGAAGACACCAGTCTGGTCGCACCTTAACCCTGTTTAAAGCCCTTCAGTGGAGTCCTCTGTGACACTCTAGCACACCCTCAAAGGCGTCGTGTGCCTCCCTCTCCCGCATCTCTCTGCCTGCATCGCTTATCGAGCATCTCACCCTCACCACGCCTTAGGCATGCAGACCTCCACTCTGTTCCTCACACGAGCCGGGAGCCAACTGATTCAAGACCGTCATTCACACTGTGCTTTCCGGCTGGGGCTGCATAGATTCCCCAACTTTGCTTCTACCTCTCCCCTGCTCCCACCCCACAAACTTGCCTGGCCAGCCCATTTTCAATCTTCAGTTTCACCTTAAATGTCAGTTTCTCAGAAAGACCTCCTCGATCCCTGAGATTAGATCTCTTCTGTTAGATGTGCTTGGAGCTAGAGCATCAAACGTTTTCTATAAAGGGTCAGAAAATAAATATTTTTGGCTTTGCTGGCCATACGTTCTCTGCAACTACTCAACACTGCAATTGTGGTGGAAAGCAGCCATAGACAATATGTGAATGAATGAGCATGACTATATTCCAATAAACTTTATTTACAAAAACAGGCAGAGGGCCAGAAAGGGGTGCACAGGCCATAATTTTCTAGTCCACGCCTTAGAGCATCCTATCCTTTTGCTTTATAGTATTTATGATAATGTGTAGCTGTCATTATATCTGCATGATATTGGGTTAATGTCTGTCTTTGCTCTCTGTACTTCTTTTCCATGAGAACAGACACCAAATTTGCCTTGCAGCATCCAGGGGGGACAATAGGCACCCAAATAAAACAGGATGTGACTTAAGTCAAGCGGGCTTGTCCAATCAGTCTTTATCCCAAGTCTTCAGCTTGAGTAGTGAGGAAGAGACATGTAGAGGACAATAGCCTGAGTATATACAAGTTGGAGCTGCTGCAACTTTCTTGGCATCATGCAGAGCCTGAGAATGGAACCAGCAGTGGGGAAGTAGGTCTGAGAAATGGAGAGAATAAATTGGATTGTGACTACATTATTCAGTCCCTGGATCAAGCCCTACCTGACTTATTCTGCCTAGATCTTGACTATAAAGTTACATGAACAGATATACTCCCATTTTTTATGAAACACATTTTAATTAAATTTTTCCATCACATGCAATGGAAAAATATTTGTGTAAGGCCTGATATTTTCTCATTTGCAGAATGGGGATGATAAAACATACCATGAAGGACTATCGTAATCATTAAAATTATATATATTAAAATGCCTGAGTATTGCACACAGAAGCCACTCATGTTTGCTAAATAAATGAGTGATTATTCTCACTAATAAATATATATGATTCTATGAAGGGCTATTTATAATAATATATCTTTACCATATCTCTCCTCCTCATTTTAAATTTTGATTATGTAAAATCTTGTCTTTATTGTCAGTTGGTAAGCAATCAAAATGGAGCTATCATCTCAGCATATAGCATGTCACTGTGAAAAGGGGATGCAACTTATAATAACTTGTTTTATGCACAATTTCAGGAATAGACATCTTATGTAAAAAGAAGGCTTGCTGACACCTCACCAAAGAAGATATAGAGTTGGCAAATAAGCACACGAAAAGATGCTCCACATCAGATGTCATCAGGGAAATGCAAACTAAAACAACAATGAGATACCACTACACACCTACTGGAATGGCCAAAATCCAAAGCACTGACAACACCAAATGCTGACAAAGATGTGGAGCATCAGGAACTCTCATTCATTGCTGGTGGGAATGCAAACTGGTCCATCACTTTGGAAGACAGTTTAGTGGTTTCTTACAAAACTAAACATATGATTGGCACCTGAGCTAACATCCGTTGCCAATCTTATTTTATTATTTCTCTTTCCTCTTCTCCCCAAAGCCCCCCAGTATATAGTTGTATATTCTAGTTGTAGGTCCTTCTGCTTGTGCTGTGTGGGGTACCACCTCAGCATGGCCTGATGAGTGGTGCTAGGTCAGCACCCAGGATCCAGAGCAGCAAAACCCTGGGCTGGTGAAATGAAGCAGGCAAACTTAACCACTCGACCACGGGGCTGGCCCCAAAACTAGACAACTCTTAACATACAATCCAGCAATCATGCTCCTTAGTATTTACCCAAATGAACTGAAAACTTATGTCCACAGAAAAATCCACACATGGATGGTTGTAGCAGCTTTATTGATAATTGCCAAAACTTGGAGTCAACCAAGATGTCCCTCAGTAGGTGAATGGATAAATAAACTGAGGTATTTCCAGACAATAAAATATTATTCAGCACTAAAAAGAAATGAGTTATCAAGCCATAAAAAGACATAGAAGGACCTTAAATACATATTACTAACTGAAAGAAGGCAGTCCGAAAAGAGCACATATTTTCAACTATATGACTTTCTGGAGGAGGCAAAACTTTGAGCAGTAAAAAGATGAGTGGTTGCCGGGGGTTGGGGGAGGGAGGGATGAGCAGGGGGAGCACAAGAACATTAGGGCAGTGAGAGTAATCTGTATGATTCTACGATGGTGGATACGCGCCACACATTTGTCCAAACCCACAGAATGTGCAGGGCCAAGAGTGATCCCTGATATAAACTACTGACTTTGGGGGATAATGATGTGTCAATGTAGGTTTATCACTTGTAACAAATGCACCACTGTGGTGTGGGGACGTCCATGGGGAGAGGTTGTGCATGTGTGGGGACAGGGCTTATATGGGAATTCTCTAAACTTTCTGCTCAATTTTGCGATGAACCTAAAACTGCTCTTAAAAAATAAGGTTTATTAATTTAAAAAGTCTATTCTAAAAAAGAGGCTTGCCCATGTAACGGTTCAAGAAAAACTTATTCAAATTCAAAATTTTCTTTGACACCCCTCACCCCTAATTCTTCCCCAGGACAGTATTTCTGAAGAATCAGGAAAGAAATAGAGGAAAAAAGAAAACAACTGACCAAATAAAAAGAAAACAACTGACCAAATCTCCAGACGTACCTGAGGATGGAGCACACCTCGTCTTTGGCACTAGCTTTTCAATCTTTATCATGAGGATGAAGAAAAGAGAATTCATTTTCTTTTGTCTTAATACCCAGGAATGTGAATAACCATTGACAGAGCTTGTCAAGACATGGAAATAGTGGGAATGCATATGACTCAAGGAGCAAATGATACAACACTGAGAAGAGAAGAAACTATAAATTGGAGCTAATTTCTCCCTCTGCTGAACCATCCCTCCACAGGCTCTTCATACCACTTGGAATCAAACCCCTAGTCCTTACCTGTATGGAAAATGCCCTGCATGAGCTGGCCCCAGGCTAGCTCTCCAACCTCATTTCCTACCATTCCCTCCCTGCTACTCTGGCTTCCTTGTTGTTTCTGCCTCAGGGCCTTTGCACTGGCTGTTCTTTTTGCCTGGAAAGCTCTCCTGCACCCGACTGACTTCCCGTCACTTCATTCTGTTCTCTGATCAAATGTCATTTCTGCAGAGAGGCCATCTTTGACGACAAGACTTAAAATATCAGCCTCCCTCCAACCTCTCCATTTCTCTTCACTGCACGAAGTCTCTTCATAGCGTTAATCTTATATGCTTCATATTGCTTCGTTCACCTGTTCCATGTCTGTTCTCTACCTGAAAGTGAGCTCCCAAGGACAGAGGTCTCTGTCGTCAGGCTCCTTCATCCTCACCTCAGTATCTACAACAGCGCCTGACGCACAGCAGCAACTCAACAAATATTTAGTGATTGAATTTGTTGAAACCAATTTCTATATGTCAGCTTGGCAATCGCATTAAATTCATTGTTAGGTTTTTCTAACAATAAAAAGAAATCTCAGTAACTACAAACTTCCCTGGAACAGCTCACACGTCTCCAATGAGAGGCATAGGTGACCGAGAATGCAACCTGCCTCATTTACTCCAGATCAAACTCAAATGCTCACGACGTAAAGAATGTCACACGCTTCCTCATGGAACTGAGACATACTTTTCAAGAGGATTAGCTTATGAGAGTCAGATAATCCTCCTGGGTGAATAAATAGATCTTATAGAAATTCCTGGGGCACGTTCTACATCAGGCTTTTCACTAAAATTAAATTAACAACAAAATGAGCTTTTCTTGGGGGTAAATTAAAGTGGGTTTTCTTTTCCAAGCTGTTTTAAACTATTATAATCTGATAGGCAGGGTCCTCTGTCGGACACACAGTATTTCAAATGCCTCATTTGGAACCATGTGTCCCCAAGCCCAGGAGAGAGGGAAGGAAGGAAAGGAAGCCTGTCACTCTCAAAGGGGGACGAGCCACGTTTGCTAAGGGAGGCAGATTTGGAACATATAAAGAAGAACCTAAGAATTCCAGCAATTTAGGAAAACTCCTTGCTGAAGGTGGTGCCTATGACAATGTGAAACACACAGAGGAACGGTGATGAATTAAAAAATCAGCATGTCAGCTGCCTCCTGACCCTGCAACAAACTAAAACTGAGATTTTGATTATGTCACAGCCCAGTGGCGTTTGTCAATAGATGTCACTGGGGCTGGGACCTAACCCAGGGCACGTCCCCAGAGCGCACACGGCCCTGAGGTTTGCTTCCCTCGGACAGAAGTGTTGGTCCTAGTGAGGTCAGCTGAGCATCCTTCTCTCGCTCGGATGCGGTGCTGTCCGCTCCCGACTGAATCCACACTGTGCAAATATTTTCCTTTCCGACATCATCTGTAGCAAGTGTAATACTGAGATTTGAAGGTAAATAGCTAGAGAAATTGCAGTTGTTTTATCGGGCTGACATTCATCGCAAATCAACTTCTGCCCTGTGCAGCCAAAGCAAATAGTGGTTTGAGTCAAAACCCTCTTCATCTGCACCTTCAGACCATGTATACAAGGTGGTGATTTTGGCCAACAAATAATCAGATAAAAACACATTTCCTAAGGGTTATTGTCAGTTAAGAGGTTGAACATTTTATTTTAGAATCATCTGTTTTCTTCTCATTAGAAGGAGTACAACTGAATTGGGGGAATTAATGTCCCCGATGTGCTTTAGAATGAGAAGAGTAAACTTGAATTGGAATAGTAAAGCACATTTGGCACCTGACAGGATCTGGTTTAACGTGTCATGATTCTGCAGATGGCTCAGTGGAAGTGCTCAGGCCTGAGCTTGCCTCTCTTCTGTGACAATGAGCAGTAGAGGAGGCATGTGGCCTGGATATGAAGCAAAAATCCAGATAGAAAGCCATTCATTCATTCAATCCATCATTGGAGGCACACCTTGTGCAAATGCTGCCCTGGGATTTGGGGAAAGAAAGCAGCCTCCTCATCCAGTTACTTACAAAAGTGTCAGGACAATGGTGCATAAGCATCTATGAGTGTGAAATAAAGGTTATTAATTACACAGTAAACAGCAGAAGTCTTCCCCAAGGAGAAGGGCTCAGGTTGGGTCTGGAATGAAGCAAGAGTGAAACTGGGTGGGGGCTTTGAAGGTGCAGCTGGGAGGAGGGCTCCCCAGCATGGGCTAGAGGCCGCGCTATTTGAAATTTTCACCAGCACAGAGATGCGAGGGTCTTATCACATGGGATCACACAGGTGATGGGCAGGAGGGGCTATAGGCAAGGAGGGCACCTGGGGAAGCTGTTAGCAGCCAAACATCAGTAGTGGAGTCAGTTGTTTCATTAGACATGCCTACCAGGAGCAGTTACCACGTCCAGGGGGATGTGATGTGGCGACTGGCTGAGACCTGGGCCACATGCTTCCTGCTGAGCCAGGGACAAAGACGCTAGAAGTACACGAGCTGAGAGTGAGGGCTGGCTGGTTACCCAAAAGAAGTCAAGCTGCTGGTCACCAGAAGAATGAAGAATGGAAGCTGGGCAGCAGGCAAAACAGGTACCCACTGGGTCTGGGCTGCTTCTTCGAGGTCATGTAGGCGATAAGGATTTGATACATGGTCTGGGCATCTCCACAATCCTTGTTTTCTCTGTATATCTGGTCTACCCAATTCAGCTTATCATCCTAATACTAGGTGGTCTATTTGTCCAAGAAGCGCTGAAAACATTGGTGTTGAGTTCTTACACTCTGGCAACTTTGTAAACATAAGAAGTCTGTATGTAGGAAGGTTTTCAATATTCTTTGAATCTCTTTTTATATCCCAGCACGGATAAATAAGACTTGGTCTCTACCCAACTCAAGCCTGGATTCAGGAAGTAGCCAGGACTTCTAGCCTGAAAAAGGATTTTGAAAGCCCTCAGCGCTTCTAAGGGGGTGGAGGAGGGAGGGATGCAGTTAGCTATAATTTAATCCAATCCACTTCCACAAGGAGTGACTGAGTGCTTAATAGATTTCTAGCCGAATGAAGTGGCAAAGATGATTAAGACATAGCTTCTGCCATCGAGTAGAGTAGGGAAGACGCTCAGCAATACAACATTAGGTAAATAGCAGAAGAGTCTTGGTGCAAGACAGTCCCAGGGTGGAAGGGCAAACGCCAGACACTCATTTTCCAGCCTCCCTTGAAACTAGGGTGTGGCATATTAACTGAGTCCCAATGGGTCAGTTTCAATCAGCCCGGTCTTTGATCTCATGCCTCAGACAAGCAGGGACCACAGAGAATTCTCGGCAGTAGAAGAGGAAGTGGCGGCATGTTGCAGGTCCCCACTGTGGTGGTGACAATGACACTAAAGGCGGCAATCAGTGCTGGCCAGTAGGTTGATGATACAGGTGACAGTATTGTCTCCTAAGTGAAATATTCTGTGGTTTGAACTTAGGCGGTGTTTCTGGCCAGTGATGGTACATCCCAGTGAGTGAGCTGAAGAACTATCCCAAATCCTTTGTTTTTTTTTTTCAAATTTACAGTGATATTTTTCTTTTTGTAAACAGCTTTGTTGATGTATAATGGACATACAATACACTGCACATATTTAAAGTGTACAAAATTTGATAGTTTGACATATGTATACACCTGTGAAACCATCACCACAATTACGATAAAGAAGGACCCCTACAAGTTTCTTTATGCCCCTCTGCAATCTGCCTGCCCCAGACTCTTTCTCCCCGACTGACCTGCTTTCTGACACTATAGATTAGGTTGCATTTTCTAAAATTTTTAATAAATTTAATCACATAGTATTTCTCTTGATTTGTCTGGTTCTTTCACTCAGCGCATTTTGAGATTCATCCATATAATTGGGTATATCAATAGGTCATTCCTTTCATTGCTCACTAGTCTTCCCTTACATAGAGACACCGCAGTTTATTTACCCACTCACCTCTTGATGGGTGTTTGGGTTGTTTCCAGGTTTTGGCTATTACGCATAATGCTTCTATGAACATTCATGTATATTTCTATGCATATGCGCTTTCATTTCTCTTGGGTAAGTCCCTAGGAGTGGAACGGCTGGATCCTATGGTAGGTGTGGGCTTAGTGTTTTCAGAAACTGGCAAACTTTCCCACGTTGGTTGCACCATTTGACATTCCTACCAGCAGTGGACAGCGAGCCTTTTCACTTTAGCCATTCTAATAGGTGCATAGTGGCGTCTCACTGTGATTTTAATTTCTATTTCCCTAATGCGCATTAATGTTTGGCATCTTTTCATGTGCTCATTTGTCATCCATCTATTTTCTTTGGTAAAATGTCTGTCCACATTTTTTGCCCTTTTTGGCGGGGTTGTTTGTTTTCTCATTACAGAGTTTTGAGAGTTCTTTATATGCACGTCTATTGATTCTCTCTATTGTGTTTTTTTTTTTCACTCCATTGATTTCTGCTCTGATCTTTACTATTTTCTTTCTTCTTCTTACTCTGGGTTTGATCTGCTCTTCTTTTTCTAGTTTCTTGAGATAGAAAGTAAGGTCGTCGATTTGAGACCTTTATTCTTTTGTATTATAAGTATTTGTGCTATAAATTTCCCTCTAAATATTGCTTTCGTGCATCCCTCAACTCAGAGTTCCTGGGGCTCTGCCTTAGTTTCTCCTCTCTGCACTGGAGCCTAGAAACCCTCTCCAGGCAGCAAGCTGGGGCCGTCAAAGGGCTCATCTCATTTGCCTCATGCCTCTCAAGGATCACTGTCTGTTTTTGCTTAATGTACAGGATCTTGAAAATTGTTTTTACACATATGTTGTCTCTTTATTTTTGGTTCTTTCAAGTGAGAAGGTAAATCTGGTCTATGTTCCTTTATCATGTTCAAAAGCAGAAGTCCTTTTGTTTGATTTTATTTCTTTCTTTTTTTTGACACAAATGCTTTTAATTTTATGTAGTTAAATCTATTGATCTATTTAATTTATATCTTTTCTGTCTCTTCAGTCTTAAAAAAAAAAACTTACCTTCCTCCGGAAGGCTGAATCCTATACACTTATTTTTTCTTCTGATTTGTCTTTATTCATGAATTTATCCAGATTTTAGTGTACAATGTGAAATGAAGCTCTAAGTTATTTCCCATGTGCCTTTCTCTCCCATCCGAGTAGCCAGCCGATTGTCCTAACATCATTTATTATAATGCTCCCCTCTTCTAGTAATTTGGGATAAATTCTTTGTCGTTTTATTATACTTTTGTAGAGAATATAATCCATCTGGGGGGCTATTCATTACATTACACTAATGTTTCTTTTCTTCTCTCCCTTTCTATCTTTTCTCTTTCTCTTTTTTTTAAATAATAGTTTGCTATTCAAATTGTTGTTTTACAATATTTTTAATATTGTTTACAACATTGTTTTATATGCTTCAGTCAGTGATATGCTAGAGCAGGCTTTTACCAGGTCACAAAAGCCAGTTCTGTGCATCTTTTCCCAATGCCATGTTCAGCAATGTCATGTTGGTAGCTTGAAATTGACCCATGATGGGAGTACTTACACCACAGAAATTGGCAAACTCTACACAGCAGGGCTCTTCCCTCCCCTCCTCCCAGGCCCCCCGCCCCACCCCCACGGTTTACCAACACACCATTTGGGCCAGTTCTTCCTCATAAATTTTTTCTCAAATTATTGTTTGTTATTCACATCTATTGTACCACATAAGCTTTAGAGTACTTTTATTTAAAATTTTTATTGGTATCATATTTAAGCTCATTTAATTTGGAAAGAATTGACATCTTCCTACTATGACATTCAATCTTCCCATTCTGACAAAAGATCCATAACTCCAAACAAGTCTCTTCAGAAATGGTCAATAGTTTTCTTTGTATGGATCGTATAAATTTTATGGGTCACACTGTTAGCAAAATTGTAGACTGAGATTGTGATAAATTTGCAAAATTATTGACTCAAAAGAAATGAGAATGAGAAGAAACAAATCTAGATGTCCCTTAGAGAGTTGAGTTCCATGCTCATCTAGTGCTAACAACATTCTGCCTCATCTGACTCCAAAAGGCAAAAGAAAAACAACGTCTGGGATGCTCATTCTCAAAAAGCAGACCAACAGACAGAAAACAGGTCATGTAAGGCAAAGCCAAAGGTTCTGGAAGCCTTTTTCTAGAGAAAGAAGTCTAATGTGTAATTTAATAAAGAATATAAAGATTCTTCTGAAAAATATACTAAGGAGTTTACCCAAGAAAGAGGACTTCCTGGAAACAGTGAAGAGAAAATTCCTGCAATAGTCAGAGTTGGATGAATGGACCTTTCAAGTTCTTTTAATGCTTGATAGGCTAAGACTTCAAGTCTCCCTGAATATGGTGAACAAACAGAAAGAAGCTGACTCACAGCAAAGCAGACGTTTCAGTTCAGCGTAGGGAGAATTTCAACTCTACTAATACAAGCAAATAGACAAACAACAGAAACAACAGAGTAAGCACTGGAAAGGGGTTTGAAGCAGACTGGGTCTCCTCCAACTCTGAATATTTAGTAGCAATCTTGGATGGCTTAGGTCAGCGGCAGCAAACTGGGAGGTGACGGTCTCAATATGGCAACAGGGGTATTTTATTTATCTGGCAAGGTAGCATTAAAAGAGGAAATCACGCCTGTATGTCTCAGGTGGAGGAGGCAGTCTCCCATTTTCCACAGTCCATCTACTCTCTCGTGCCTTGGATCTTTCTACTGGAAATCTGCTCTAGTTGCCTCTATCACCTGGCTGGCTCTGCAGGAAGACACATTTAAAACCTCTGGTTCAAGCACGCAGTTGCTCTAAAGCTGAGGTGTTAAAACCCGATTCCAGTCTTAGAATTGCAAAAATCTTAACAGGATTTTAAATTGATAATTATTATCCCCATCTTGGACTTTTAATCTTTTTTTTTCATGCTTGCTACCATAGTTCATACTCATTAGCAACGATTCAAAAGTAGCATTTAGGAGTAGCTAATGCCTTCTGCTCCCAATTAAAAGTGGTAACATTTCCATTGTTGGAGATGAGTTACTGGACCATTTTCTTGGTTGATTATGCCATTAAGTATCGAACAATGAGGCCCAGAGATCAGTGAGTACTAAAGAAATAATAAATCACATATTCTTAAAATACGTTTCTAGAGAGCAAAACAATCTTTGTTTGTTTTCTTCATATAGAGATATACAGGAGCCATTTTGACTATCACAGAGAAAAACGGATAAATAACATTTCTAAAAGTTCTAAATGAAGCAGAAAGTGGCCTTATAGAAATAAAACCTAATCATTTAGGCAAATGACAATTATTGAACTTCTAACCATGGTTCTTGACCTTTTTACATGGAAGAGTAAGGCAAATGTAAAAAAATAACATAGAATTGAGACTGTGGACCCCTATCCTCAACATGGCTTTAATATTTAATATATTGGAAACAATAGAAATTTAGATTGAAGGAACTGGGGTTTTTTTTTCTTTATATGGAGCAGCAGAACAGTGTTTTGAAAACCAGAGCCTCCTAAATAAGAGTTTAAAGTTATTTCATAGTACTCGTTCAAGGAGTTTTGGATAGGGTCATATTTTGAACATATGTATAAAACAGCATTCCATAATTGATTTATTAACATATGAGGTCATGTTTATGATTTCTTTCTGAAATATTTAAAAGCAAACTATAACTGCATAATCCTATAAAATCTATTCATCACAAACCTGCTTCAAAAGTTCATAAAAAGCACAAAAAGAGCCAGCATATTGTATTTAGTTACGGTTGAAGTTTGTACTCCAAAGGATAAATGAATACGATTTGTATTTGCTATGGATCGGGCTGTGTTTTATTCACATTGTATTACATCTCAGGAGAGAGTTTGCTAAACAAGTCCAAATGGCAGAGATTCAGGAATCCAGAAAAATGCAAACATTACATTTTTTTTCATGATGGACAAGACAGGAATGATTAAGAAATGCTTTAGAAAATATTATGTTTTCAAATGTTTTGAAAAGGCCACAAAATTCCCAAAAGCTAAATCCCTTCCCATCCCATTCATCTTTAACTGTCCTGTCATTGCATGTGAACTTTAAAAATATCCTGCGCATACTTCGCTCTGCTAAGTCCTTTTAATTTAGGTTTCGGGATCCTTTGTATTCAGATACATTACTTGCCATCCTCCCCTGCTGATCTCGATGGGTACCAGAGAAAACTGATGGCCCTATGTTGGCTCAAAGATAGTGTCCTCGATTCCTTTGTGGTGCACTATCCGGGTTATCAGAAAACCCCTTCTTCCTATAAAATGACTCCCCCCAAATTGTGTGCTAACACTGCACTTCTTTTATCAAGGGCGCCTAGAAGAGGTGACGTATCAAATTAAATTTACTCTACATTGTAAATAACTGCTGTTAGATCTCTTTCTGAGAATAGTTTTTACTAGAGAGGAGGGTAGAGATCTGACACTTATAGGAGTCTTTAGAAGGGGAAAGAGAAAATTTGTGGGGAAAAAGCAAAGGTCGAAAGAAAGAGACTCTCAGTCTATCAAAGATGAATAGTCTGTGTCATAGTTTTTCTGAGAGAGGAACCAAAGAAGTGATGTTGCCTGAGCACTATTAAATGCAGAGATAGTGGTGTCACATAGACGGACCTGTTCCATCCAAATGTGATCTTGAGAGGCTGTTTTTTCTTTTATAGATAGGAAAATTAAATTATAATTTTTTTAAGTGGGTAAAATCACAACTCTCAAGCGAATATACACATGTTAAAGGTTTTATTTAACTCATTAGTTAATGACAGAACCAGTAAGATGTAATAGGTTTAAGGAAAAGCCTTTGAACGGAGGCATATAAAAGTAATCAAAGATGCTGAAATGAATTAGCAAATAGATGGGAAACGGGTCAATAACTACATCATAATAACCACTTGCATCCCCACAGGGATAAAGTTCATTTACATCTGTATGAACAAGAATCATTTGCCTCACTATAAGTTTCCTAAAATTCATAGAGTTGTAAGATAGCTCAAAAACAATGAAAGATGTAGATCCCTAAAGAGTCAGACAACCCTCTGGAGGATCCATTTAGATCAGGTTTCCTAAATTTTGTTTGGGGTCAGATTAGCTTTCATAGTGGAGGGCTGCCTCATGCATTATAGAATGTTTTGCAACACCGCTGCCCTCTATCCACTCAGTTCCAGTAGCAACCCCCAAATTGTGACAACTAAAAATGTCTGCAGGAATGGTTCAATATCCCATGGGGGACAAGATCACACCAGGTTGAGACACTGGTTTAGACAATGTCCAGCATTCCATTGAAAGGACACCAGCAAACTCTTTGCTCATTTCCAAGTCTTCTACAGTTTTTCCAGGCAGAATGAGATTTAGAAAAGTTAAGGATCTTGGCCAAGATCGCATAATACAAGGTGATGAAATGGATTACAAAATCATTTCTGACTCAAGAGCACATTTCTCATTCATTCCACCACTCTGAAAATAGGAATTGGTGATATTTAGCTGCTTACATGAAATGCTCTCTTAATAGTTATCATCCAAACAATCCTAAGTCTTCTTGCACTTGCCTTGAGAGCCCTTTTTGCTTGTTGTCACCATTAAGAGAAACACAAGTCTAACTCCAAAGGTCTAGAAAAAGGATGTCTTCACTGAAGTTTCTTGAAGAGGTAGAAAATGAGAATTTCATCACATCAGAAATAGCAAAACTTCTCCAAACCCTTTGTGGGCATCTCCCTTCTGAAAGCAGCCCCCCACGTACCTCTTCCATAATATCTCTCTGTCTCTTTGAAACTCAGCTTGCTTCTCCCTGATCCCCTAGTCGCACGCTCCAGAGAAAAGCACTATGCCCTTGAATACAACAATTTGGTCTCTCTACATTTATTTTTCAGTTCACTCTCCACCCCTTACTCTGATCAGCACGACAAAGAGGCCTGAAGGGGAGAAAAAGGGTAAAGCCATGAATCCTTACATTTTGGTATTTTTGACCCTCTGCGAAAATTTAAAATCCTTCTTTATACATGAGAAGTCAGATAATAACACATTTGAGCGTCTGTCCATTAAAAGAATCTAGAAGTTATGACATTCCAGAAGAATTGAGCATGGTTATTGCCTAGATTTTGGTTTCTAAATACCAAGATCTCCACCAGCAGAAACCAGGGCTCTTTAGAGAAATGTGCTTGGGGGTGGGAGAATGTGGGGGGGGGGGGGGCGGGGGGGGGGGGCAGTGAGCCTGGAACATCGTGAGCCAGAAAGCAAGGAAATACTCAAAGATAGATGGGGACATGTCAAAAAGATGCAAGAGCCAGCTAAAAGAGTTCTCATTGCCAAATTCAGGACAATGTGAGCAGCAGAAAGAATAATGAGAGTTATGGATCACAGCACAAAGAATCCATGAGTCCATAGTGATACTCAAAACAAAAAGAGCAAGAAAAAAACCTTTGGGTGCTAGGAGGAGAGGGAGAAGGGAAAGATTTTCTTTACCAGAGAATGCCAGATAATAAATGTAGAAAGAGTGCTAGAATGATCGAGATAGAATCTACAGTTTGTCTGCATGGTTTTGATTTCCCCTAATTACCAACGTAACATATATTCTTTAGCAAAAAACCAATCAATCTATTTAGGTATGTACCTATCCATCCATCTATGTGTACATATTTGGATTTCATAGAGGAATCTTTAGGTTCCCCTGCTAAAGTAAGTTTGAAACAATCTGTATGAACTTATTTTTATTTTTCTTATTTACATGTCTGCCTAGACTTCATCGTCTAGGTTTAAGAAATTTAATTTAACCATATCTTAACTGTGGCCAATTTTAAAGTATGTATTATGCTGTGATGAATATCCTTATCCATAATTCTCTGTATCCATTTCTATTTCCTCCAGATAAACACTGAGAAGTGCGATGGCTGATTCAAGGGACAGAAATAGTTTTAGAACTTTTGGTACAGATTTTCCAGGAAAGCTATGTACCGATACCTCCCTCCAGCAGTGACTTTGTGATTTAAGAATAGTAAGAGTCGTGCTGATTTTCATTCTCTGTGCACCTGTGCTACGCCCTGCAGGCTACAGACATCTCTCATATGGTTCTCCCAAGAGCCTTGCAAGGTTGGTCATCTTTTTTCCCGTACAAACAAGGGAACTGGAGCTCAAAGAGAGTCAGTTGCCCAGAGTTACAAAGCAAGGAACAAGGCGTGCTGGAATGGGAAGTTGTTTCGCAGGGTCTCTAGAGTATGTGTTCTTTCCTCTTGGCCAAACTACCTTGCACAATGTGCTGAAAACAGGGTCTCATTTCCTGTGAATCTGTGTCTCTCCATGTTCAGTTTTCACAAACTATAACTTACTCTTTCCTCAGGAGAGGAAATAATCTGCTCTCTCATCCTGTTTTCTTCGGTCCCTCGTTTCGATCCCTTCCCCCAGCACGCTAGCTGAGCCTAACACTATCCCCTTCTCTCATACCTCACACAGGTGTGAACAAGACACACACTCACACACACATACCTGATACCTCCAGGTCTAATCCCAAATCCTGTAATTCCTTCTCCCCATTCCATATCCTTTATTTCCCTTTATCCACAGGGAAGACCCTGGTTCCCAAGAACATCAGTCTACTTACTTATTTTCCCAATCCTGTGATATAAGATTTCAGAATCACTCTATCAACACCACTACCAAACGACAAACCTACTGAGTTAAATGAATTCCTTGAAATACTTTTCTGTTCTCTGCCTATGTCCCCCATTGAGGGTGTACAATCAGAGGAATATGCTCAAAACTTATTTAGACTGGTTCTTTTTTTCTTCTAAATGGTTATGCGATCAATTTCATATACAGTTAGATTAATTTATTTCTATTTTTATTCAGATTTAGGATCTTCTCCATCCTTTCTGATTTAACCTTATGTTCGAATACATTAAACATAAACATTATTCAAAAGCTAAATATATTGAAATCTTATTTCCTCTCCATCCTTTCAACTACATGTCCACCTACCTCTTGTAAATATCCAATTTGGTTCATTTCCGGCTTATGCTTCCTGTTTTTCTTTTGGGGGAAAATCTTATTTTGCTTTCTGTATTATGCATAAGTAGCACATTATCTATATCCTTTTTCACCTTACTTTTTTGTCACTTAGTAATATATCCTGAAAATTATTATCTATCAATTCATAGATATCTTCATTCCTTTTTGTTTTTTTTGGTATTGGCATTTAGGCTACTTCCAATTATTTGCCATTATAAATTGGAACTTCAAGGAATAATTTTCTGCACAATTTTTTTGCCTTCTAGAGGTATATCTTCAGAGTCAATCCCTGAAGTTGGATTTCTGGGCCGACAGGTAAATGCATACACTGGTAGATGTTGCCTGCCAACAATGTGTGAGCACCACCGCCCTCAAAGCCTCGGGGAGAGGATGTCACCAAATTGTTGACATTTTGCCCATCAGATTCACAAGGAATTGTCTCTCTGTGCAGGTTTAACCTGCATTTCTCTTACCATAAGTCGTGTTAAACATCTCATAATGGGTAGGGTCATTTGTATACATTGTGTGTATGAATATATATCTAGACGTTTTTTGGTGAATTTTCTGTTTACCTCTTTTGCCCATTTTCCTGTCAGTATTTTCTCTTTCTCCCATAACTTTTCAGAGTTCTTTATATATATAAGGACTTTATATATATGAGTTCTTTATATATATAAGGGGTGTTAACCCTTTGTCTGTGACATATGTTGCAACTATTTGATTCCAGTTTAACATTTGTGTTTTGATTTATGATCTTTCTTTACACACAATTGTTTTAACTCACTTTGTTCTTTGTTGCATCTAGATTTGGAGACATAGTCGGAAAACCTTTCCCCATCTCCAAACTATATAATGAAATTCACCTGTGTCTTATTTCATTGCATGTACGGTTTCATGTTTTATGCGTAAATTTCTCACCCATTTGGGGTTTATTTTTGTGTGTGGTATGAGGTAAAAGAAGAATTTCAATTAATTTTAAGGTTGGCATTTGCCTGGCTTGTGATTTCTTTTAGGAACTTGCTAGAATGTATGACATAAAATGCAAGTGCCATGAGGACAGGGGACATTGAAGGGGCAACATTAGTAGGAGAATGCTCATGCACAGGAGATATTCTCTGAAGGGGATGGCTGGTCCCAGAGCATCACTGTTCAGAGGCCTCAGTCTTCATCAACATCTGCAGGGAAGGTGTAAGCCAGCGCTGCGTCAAATTGCCGATGGGCAGGTAAGTTTCCCTTTGGTAAGAGGGTAAAAAGGTGGTGACAGAGACAGTAGGGAAGGAGAAAAGTCTGGGTTGATCAGTGATGGGTTCAAAGGAAAGAAAGTTATCCCAAGCTGAGCTGTAGAGGCTAAAGAGAGAAACATCAGTAGCTGCAGGTCTGGTTCCGCAAAGGGCCAAGATGGTAAAGATCAGAGTCAGGCAGAAGATGAAGGTCATGGGGTGACTAGGAAGCCGACCAAGAAGAGGTGGAGCTGGCAGCTGTGGCGCGCCTCTGCCAGGACAGCCCTCGTTAGTCTGAGGTCCGTGCTCTGAATCTAAAGGGCTGGATTTAACCCAGCATTTAAAGCGATCTGTGTTCTCCAAACTTGGGAGTGGGAAGAGAGAGAAACGTCAACCATCTGAGGGAGTTTTATGGATAAGCCCCATGAGCATTCAAAAATGCATCGTACAGAACAAAACACAACTTACAAGGATTTAGAGAGATTTCTGACACAGACCATGAAATCTGGCTCACGGAGACATCCATGAGTCAGGGGTATTGCTCTAAGTGAAAAAAGAACTAATTCCATGAAGTGAGTTATTGCTGAATATGAGACCAAAAGAAAGTTAGTATTTTATTTTAATTAACATAATTGCTGCCATGTCACCCATCCTCTCCTGCCCTCTCTGTGGCTGGGTCCTCTAACACCAGGATGCAAAGATAACTCAGAAGACCTGTGCTGGCTTGTGGCCCAACCAGGATTGAGGAGTCCTGATCTTATATTCACAATCTAAGGAAAGACTCAACACAGTACTTTTCATGTTTAAATGATCTCAGCTGTCAACTGAAGCCAGCAGAGCCTTCTAATAGGTAGGTTCAAAATCCCATTTTAAATATAAGGGAGTGGGGCAGGGAGCCCCTGTGCGGCTCAGGAAGCATTCCGGAAATGGAATCCAAACTAGGTATCCAAGGAAACAGAGTGAGAGAGCAGATCATCCCTCTCCTGAGTAAGGAGCCGGCTGTAGTCTGAGTGTGGGAAACAGCCAGGCAGATAGGCAATGGAGACCGAGAGAAAGGACTTCCAATCCCAGAATGCCTTGTTCCTTGCTTTGTAACTCCAGGCCGCTGGGTCTCTTTGAGCTTCAGTGCCTTCATTTGTGTGGGGAAAATATGACCAACCATGACCAGCTGTTGGAAGGACTGTAACAGAGACATCTATAAACTGCAGGGCACAGTGCAGGGACCCAAAAAATGGAAATCAGCATGACCATTACTATTCATAAATCACAGTCATGCAGGCCACTACTGGTGCGAGGTATTAGCACATAGCGTTTCTGGAATACCTGTACCAAAAGTTCTAAAACTGTTTCTATCCTTTGAATCAGCCATTCCACTTCTCTGAATTTATCTGGAAGAAATAGTCAAGACATACACAGAGAATTATGGATTAAGATGTCTATTTTAGTGTAATAAGTAAATACTTTCATTTTAGCATAATAAATAAATTACTTGGGCAACAGTTAAAATATGGTTAAATTTCCCAAACTTAGACAATAAAACTCTAGGCAGAAATAAAAATAAGTTATCAAATAGTAGTTTTCAAACTTCTCTAGCAGGGAAACTCAGAAAATCTTATATGGAATCAAAATACGTTTATATACACACATTTATATACACACATATATATACATACATAAAGATGTATACATAGAGCTATAGATATAAATATAGACATCTATTATTAAATATATATTCCTTTAATAAGCAGGAAAAACTATTTAAAGTCATAGAGAAAAACTGTAGATGGATTTGTACTAATGTGTTGATAGCCATATGAGATATTGAGATAGTCTCTTACTGTGTCTTTGCCCTATGGATATTCATTACAAGGATAATTAAAATTGTCCTCTGCTGGGACAAAAACGCATCTTGGGTGTCTAATAAACATAACAAAAATCAATCTTGCTCTCTAATCCCAACTTAGCAACCACAAGACATAGATCTCTTTTCAATCAGCTTAGAGTTCTTTTCGATCAACTCTGGCCACACAGCTCGTTTTTGAATGGACTGCCCTGTATTGCCCATCAAAGGCGTGACTGAGACTAAAGCTTCTTGATGGAGATGCCTATGGCGTGCTCTTCGCAGTCCCTTGCGCTCTAACCTGACAGCAAGTCAGGTTGTGTAATGTAGACACAACCTCTGCTCAACAGCTCTCCAATTCAACACCGTGCCTTTCTAGCATAGGTTGGAATCGGAAGCATCAATATAAATAGCATTTCTGGATCTTGCATAAAACTACTTTTTGAAGAGATTCTTTACCCTATTAAGTGTTATTTGACGACGATGGATTTAATGAACTTTGTCTAAGATTCAGTACTAGGAAGTTTGCCCCTCCTGAAGAAGTGAAAAAAACTACTTTTTACCAGACAATGAAAGGGATGTGTTACTGGATTTTCCTTTTCATCTTGGCCGTCAGGAAGCTCAGAACTAGATTTAGTGTCCAACTAAAATATGTATCTCATTATAGTTTGTGATATAATTTCACTTTTTATATAACTTCTGATCTTCCTCTACTTTATTCTAGCTATCCTGATTACAGATTGTTGTAATTCAAAACCGCAGAGATAAAGAAGTGTCATAGACTTCCCAGGATAGTTCCATGACAGAAACTCAGATCA
The DNA here is from genome assembly GCF_021613505.1 of Equus quagga. Classification (NCBI taxonomy): domain Eukaryota; kingdom Metazoa; phylum Chordata; class Mammalia; order Perissodactyla; family Equidae; genus Equus; species Equus quagga. The sequence continues at coordinate 170,987,381 of NC_060268.1, read as the reverse complement.
GGTCTGGTCCTCAGCCTAGTTGTTGTAGAATACTCGATGCTTTCTATAACAATAAACCAGAGATGATTATTCTCTTAAAGATTGTCTCAAGTTAACCAAACTCACAAGAAACCAATAGTGTTACTAATGCTAATAATCACAATTCATAACTAACATTTATTGAATGCCTGTTTTGTGAAATATTCTTGCAAGCAACCAAATGGATGTTTTCTAGAACAATAAACTAGAGTTCATTAGTGTATTGGAGATGGTTCCAAGTTAACCAGATTCACAAGTGGCCAACATTGATTGCTGATAATCATGACAGTTGCCCACTCTGTGAAATATCCCTACAAGTAACCAAGACAATCAGTATTGAAGAGCAGTTGAGAGCATGGTATTTGGACTTGACTCTGGGTTCAAAACCCAGTGTGTATCTTTGGGAAAATTACTTCACTTTCCTGTGCCTGCTTCCCCATCTGTAAAACCGAGATAACTTTAGTACCTACCTCTAAGTACTGTGGGGAGATGATGAATGTAGGTTTTCCACTCAGGGAGTAGAGGATAGAGCATAGAGGAAGTGTCAAATGAATGGAAGTCATGATGATGAGTAAGTGTGGGGGTGGTGATAAGGAGACCTCCCATGGGAAGCCAAGTCATAATCAGAGAATCCACGAGCCAGATGGATTCAGAACCAAGGGAGGTATAACATCATAACAAAGCGTCCCCCAACTCACCTGGCTGGACCAATCTTCTCATTCCTGGGCCTGAACCTTCAGTCAGCGTATGAGGTCCGTGGAGCACCCTGCAGCACACAACTTACAACAGCTTTGATTCCGTCTGCATCTCTTTTTGGCTGGAAGTTAAGCACGGCCATAGATGGCACAGCCTGCAATGGACTGAGTTGCTCGCTCCTCTAGCATCGTTTCCTTCCACTGCACAGATTTCCTCTTTCTTGGGAAAGAGGTTTGTGCATGTTGGCTCCATAGTTTCCTGGTCACACTTACAGACAAAATTGTTGTTGCATCTGCTCAAGCATGCATGTCAATTTTTAAAGGGAGATCATTTTTTAAAAATGGCTTTGATTTTATCTATTTTATGTTAGTAGATAAATTTTTTTTGTCTGGTTCTTGTGACCACTTTAGCCCTGCATGTTGCCCGCCCAGATGGCTATGTGCTTTTTGGTTCTTTTCTTTCTTTCCTTTTTAATTCTTTTAGAGTAGGTTGCTGCATATTTTTTCTTTTACCTTTGAATATAGACAGAGTGTTGTTATTTTTTAAATCCCAGTCAATAGTATTTGTAAAAACATTTCAAAACTTTTGAATAACTAGTGCACTGGCCAAGGGAAAAATAATAATTTTATTAATTTTAAAACCTACACACCTGCTGGATGGGGGAAAAAGCAGAGGAAAGAGCAGCTAGTTTAAAAGCAACAATGAGAGCAATGCCGTCAACAGCAAACCGTGTGGTTTTTCTCTGCAAAGCCAAGAGGAGAGCCAAACAAACTCCAAGAAACCAGAGCTATTTGCTTTGGTACGGTAATAAGTCATAGATTATTTTCTTCTTCCAAGGAAATACTGTTCAAGCTGAATATTTATATTCTTCCCTTCACTAAAATGCTATTGAAAATGAATATGAATCTTGTGGGAATTTAAGCGTTGCATATTGTCTAGTTGACAGAGTCATTTATAAAAGTTGGGATATTTTATACTCCATCAGGGCTTAATTAGGGTTCATAAAGATCACTGGCAGTTGCAATAGAAATATTGTATTCTTCCTTCCCCCAATGACTTTGCCTAGTTCTTTTATGAGGCCTTTAAAATGCATTTAAGTCTTGCTGAAGTTAATCATAAAGATAGATACCAACCATTCTATAGAGAAATCTAATCTTCTGTACTTTCCCCCTCTCCCAAAAAATTTCTTGGAAACCATGAGCAGGTCAAGTTCCAAATTCTGTCCCTTCTCCTAATAGACTTTGGAAAGGAAATTCCCTCAAACAAGGAGGTGATTGAAAATACACACAAAACTCAAGACATCTGCACTCAGAATTTCAGCTGACTTAGGTCGAAGAATAAAAAATGAACTGTTTGGCAATTCCAAACGATGGAAGATGCTGACAAATGGTATCTTTGCACAGGAGATATTAACACTCTGACTGTGAGGGTGAAAAATTGAACAGATGGTACCTCTAAATGCAAGGCTCAGATAATCTATTTCCATTCGTGTTTTTCGTAAACTTTTATTTTAAATTTTGTGCTAAGGACAAAAAAAAAAGGGTGTTCATGGCACCATCCAGGGACAAACTTGCTCGAGCTTCTCTTTGAGAGTTTCATTAACGCGCTTCTAATTCAGCCTGCGGTTCTCATCCTCTTCCTGTTCTTGAGTTTCTCTGTGAACCAATTGAGGTGAGATTTCAGGGGAACCAGGCGATTCGGTCAGATAATAAGTGAGCTAGGGTTTGTACTAAAGCGATACCTCTGAGGCACTTTACATCAAAATGGAAACCCCAAATCATTGTCCCTCTGGCCTGTCTGCCTTGCCACTTTGTGGATATGGTCAATGACAGTCTTACTGAGCTGCAACTATGAGGAAGGGGCGAGGCAAAAATCTTACCAAATGACTGTTTGTGAAAGACATTGGGTCGACGTTGATTTATAACTTAGTTGTCAAAGCAGGGCCCTCTTAAGTTTAGCTGTTAAGACTTGAGCTGGAGTCTAATGTGAGGCTATTTTAGAATGTTTAGAATCCGCAAATGCCATCCTTCTGGTTATGGAATATAATTAGTTGTTTTTGTTGGGTTGCTCACAGAACAGGTATTCAGGGAACTGGTTATTATCTTGACACGTGTACATGTCTTATCTTCACAACCAAGGCCCTCAGAGCAGGGACATCCCCACTGCCCCCATTGCGTGGAGCACATTAACACTCACTCATGTGTGTCATGGTGGTCTAGTGGTTAAGGTCTGGCACTCTCACCACCATGGCCTGGGTTCATTTCCTGGTCAGGGAACCACACCACCCATCTGTCGTTGTCATACTGTGGCAGCTGTGTGTTGCTGTGATGCTGAAAGCTATGCCACCAGTATTTCAAATACCAGCAGGGTCACCCCATGGTGGACGGGTTTCAGCAGAGCTTCTAGACTGAGACAGACGAGGACTAGAGACCTGGCCATCTACTTTGAAAAAACTGGGCGTGAAAACTCTCTGAACAGCAGCAGGCCTTTGTCTGATACGGCACCTGAAGGTGAGAGGAGGGCGCAGAAAGACCAATCAGGGTTCTGCTCGGCTGTCCACATGGCCGCTAGGAGTCAGAATTGACCCTATGGTACTAACAACAAACAACAAAATGTACGTCATCTCTAGTCAAGTTTAAAATGAGAGTGGAAAGATCACATGCAGGTAATTTACAAATATGAAAACCTAGAGACCAAATGTGCAGTAGAGTGCTGAGCAAAATAACTTTATACAAAAATGAACAAGCAGTGTTATAAGTAAGCTTCAGTTCTCTTCCTGTTGACATACTTTGGGTTTCAGCTACTAGAAACGTCCTTGTTTCCATCGAATAACTATGTAGTCCTGTGGGTGTTCAAATGCATATACCAGCATCACCACTTTGCTCTGTGCTGATCACAGAAAATCACTGTATCATTTGGGTTTTCAGGTGTAAGCAAGGCACGGAAACTGACACTGGATACATTAAGCTTCTAGGGACTTTGGGCAAATCACAGTATCTCTGGGAGGCTCAGGAAACGTGGCTGGGGGCAGGCAGCCAAGAGCAAGGCCTGGATGATGCTGTAGAACCAGGCTGGTGGATACCACGGTGGAGGTCACAGGGCACAGATGCTGAGGTTTGTCCCACAATGCCCACCCCCACCACTGCCAGTGCTGGACATTAGATGCTACCCCTTGAACCGCTGTCGCGGCCACCTCTGGAGATTAGATGCGGCTGTTGCTACTGCTGCCAAATCCTAGCCTCTGGGTCGAACCTGCTTCTTTGCTGCACCAGCTTCTGATCTGAGACCGAGGGCTCCCCATCATGTGATCAGTGGAGATTAAGCCACGAGTTGTTCCCTAAGCGCAAAGGAAACCGCCAAACAAGAATCTGGCCCTTAGGGTTTCGATGGGAGGAGGAGGGCTATGTGTCTGTTTTAGGGGGTAGTATTTTCCAAATACAGGAAGGGGTCAAATGCCAGGCACATAAAAATAATGACAAATGTCCACTACATTCACCATGTCATCAAATCTGGAGTTCTCTGCAGGACTGGCTCTCCCTCTGCTCTCCTCCATCGGTCCCTCTAAGCCACCATTTATCTTCTCCTATACTGATATTTTGTTTTTGTTGTTGTTGTTGTTTCTTGAGGAAGATTAGCCCTGAGCTAACAACTGCCAATCCTCCTCTTTTTGCTGAGGAAGACTGCCCTTGAGCTAACATCCATGCCCATCTTCCTCTATACTGATATTTTGTAACAGTCTACTTATCCATTTATCTCCTAATTAGCCTGTAAGCTCCCCAACGGCAACAGTCACGTCCCTTCACTCCTGTATGCTCAATGCCCAGCCCAGTCCCTGGCACAGAGTCAATAAGTATTTGACTGATGAGTAAAAGTTTGTCTCCTTTGATGCTGGCCTCTAAGTTACAAAGAAGAAGAATTGGGGTGGTGAGAACAACTCCAGTCTTCAAACTTCTTAACCACAGGCTTCAGGGCACCTGTGAGGCGGAAACTCTACACAAATGTTTGTGTGCAGCTGTATACCTGCATTTCTCTGGGGAGAGAGTCCATTGTTCATACCGTTTTCCCAGAGGAATCAAAGACCCCAGAAAGAACCCCTAATATGCCTGCTTAAGGGAAGACTACATCAAAATCCTACAATATGATGTTTCTGTGGAACAGATCATGCTCCTTTCTGTCTTTATATATATATATTTAGAAAGATAAAATGTCAGTACACATGCATTTATCAAACTATAAAGAATATTGAGTCAGGGGGCTGGCCCCATGGCAAAGTGGTTAAGTTTGGCACACTCTGCTTCAGAGGCCCAGGTTCACAGGTTTGGATCCCAGGCATGGACCTACACCACTTGTCAGCCATGCTGTGGCAGTGACCCACATACAAAATAGAGAAAGATTGGCACAGATGTGAGCTCAGGGCTAATCTTCCTCAAGTGAAAAAGAGGAGGATTGGCAAAAGACATTAGCTCAAGGCAAATCTTCCTCAGCAAAAAAAAAAAAAAAAAAAGGCATCAGTAGTAGAAAAACAGAGCTTGTCAACTCTAGTTTGAATTCAAGTTCTCCCCTTAGTTGCACATCTTGCATAACTAGCCGACCTTTCTGAACCTTGCCTTCTGTATGGAGAAATTCCATGTTACTCTTACTTCAGAAAGTGGCTGGAAAGATTAAATGAGATGATATGAGTAAGCATTTGGCAAAGAGAGCTCAACAAACAATATTTCTTTTCTCCCTATTCAAAATATCCAACAATCATACAGACAAGTTTTGTAAGCTAAATTTGCTCCCGTCGTAGAAAGAAGTCCAGTCTTAGATCACATTGTTCTGTGTCTCTGATTTCAGTGTTTGGGTATTTGACGTTGGGGTTTGCTTCTCCTCTCTCAGGGAGGCCTAACGAACAGAGTGGTATGCAGTTGACGGAGGAAGGGATCTGATTTTCCTTACGGGGTCACTGAAATGTTGGCAGGTGAATGTCCTCACAAAGTGAGTGGCCCCGGAGCTCTCTCCCCCAGAAGGAATGACCCGGGCAGATTTGAAAGACCAACTAGAAGGGCCAGTGGCCTGCCAAGGCCTCTCCCCTCTCGGGGCAGAGAACCCTCAAATCCGCTCTCCCGGAGATAGCTCCCATCCTCCTTTGTGCCCCTCCTTCAACCCCAACTTTCTCTTCATTGGGCCAAATGGCCAATGGGTTTGAGAGTAAGTCAGGGATTCATAAGAAAAAAAAGATGAAAAGTCATCCATATTCTTGCCACTTCAAAGTCCTGACATTGTCCATACTTTTGAAAAGCACTCTCATCAGAAGAAGAGACAATAACAAAATGGCTAAAGGAGATTTGAAGGGCATCATTCCTGTGTCGGTGTGGCATAGCAGATGTCCCTCTGCCTGGCAAACTGAGCTCGCTGAGCCAGCATGAAGAGAAACAGAACTGCCCACGGCTTCATCAGGCCCACAAGAGGGACAACCACTGCCTTGGAAAACATGAGTAATTCAATCACAGCTTAGAAGTGAGGGAAGCAGGCATCCAAGCTCAGGGGCAGATCCCAAGTCCTGTTTTTAACCACCAGGCCCTGCTGCCTTCGAGGCTCTGGAATGAGTTTAGGATTCCCTGGAAAGAAGCCTCTATTCACTGAAGGGCCCCCAATGGAGGATCCATTCCTGTCTACTGGTTCCTTCTTGATGGACCCTGATGCTCAAGAAAAGGTATTTACTCCCAACAGGGAACTTGGGTGTTCCTCTTGGCTGGTCAGATGGCCCAAGTATAGAAAGAGTCTAAGGACACTCATCTATCGACGGGACACACCCAGCATCCGGGCTCTGTCTTGAAGACCAGTGTCCCCTCTCAGGCAAAAAGTTCTGGGAAGCGAAGTAGAAATGAGAGTTTTGTGCTATATGTCAGCCATCAGAACAAACCTATGACAACAACTCCTTTTATTTGCTTAAAAAAAAATGAGGGTGGGATAATTTATATTAACTAAAGAGATTAGGTTTTGAGTTATTTAATTTGTTCATATAAGAATTCTTAGCGGTGGTCCAAAACATAGCATATACACGGTGATATAAATGGGATGGGTTTTAGGTTTTATTTTTTATCTTCAAAGAAAAAGTTACATTTCAAAACATCTTTGAAGAAGACACTTTGTGGTTAAAAAAAAAATCTGCAAATTTTGAGAGTTGAGTAGGCCCCTGATATTTATCAAGTTCACCATCCCTTTCCAACCACACACATCCTCTCCCCACCTCTAATGATGCCTGAGTCTCTCCTCCACCCTCGCTACACAAACTGGTCCCTAGATCTGTGGCATTGTCATCATCATTTGAAGCTTTTTAGACATGCGGAATCTCAGACCTACTGATTGAGAGTGTGCATTCAACAAGATCCCCAGGTAGTTCAAACACACGTTAGAGTTTAAGAAGCATCATCAATAGCACAAGTTCTCAGCTTCAATTGCACATTCGAATCACTTGAGGAGTGATTTTGAAGTCTGAGGCCACCTTCAGTAATTCTGGTTTAATTGTTATAGGATGTTCCCTGAGCGCAGGGAGTTTGAAATGCTTCCCAGATGATTCTAATATGCAGCACCATTCGAGAATATGCTGTTTTGCATATTCAACATGTGGTTGCCCTGCCTTTTCTTGAACACATTCAGAGACTGGCAATGTGGTCCATTCCATCGTAGCACAACAAGCCACTGGATGCTAAGTTGGAGAATTCTGCCTCCAGGTGACTTTCACCCTCTTGGCCTAGTTCCCATCCTTGGAGGATTTACAGAAAATGTCAGATCCCTGCTAGGATGACCCACTCATCCTGGTTGGCACAGAACCTTCCCAACTTAGCACTGAAAGCCCCATGTCCTGGAAAACCCTCAGTCTTGGGCAGACGGAGATGGTTGGGATACTGTCCTCCCTTCTAGGTCTGTCCTTCCTCAGGCTAAAGATAAACGTTTCCTTAACCGCCCTCATTAGTCTTTGAATTTCACCATTGTCCTGCAATACTGGATCTATCAAGAAGACAGAATGGCATGGAACCCTCAGGTTACAAGCTGGAAAAGAAGTTGTGATCCACACAGAATAAACTGGCGTTTGAGGAACTTCCTTTTTAAAAAATTGAGTTTGAAAGATACTGCTTTGAAAATAAAGAATTATCAAATCTCCTTCCAAAAGCATCGCTTATGTGTTATTTTCATAAATTTTAGGTGGCACATGTGGAACAATGCCACACAAGTCCATTATTTGATTTGTCTCTCTGTCATCTTCCAGTGCAATCGCTGGTCATAATTAAATTACTATGAAAGCACTATAAATTATAGAATTAATTTTTGGAACCAAAAGTAATCAACCACAGGTTAATTTTTAAAAATAGTTCTAATAAAAATAACGTGCTGTATGAATAAATGTGTTTATTGCAGTGTTACTTATAACTGTTAAGAAAATTGGAAATAATGTCAATAGACAGCAATAAGATGTTAGTAAATTACAGAGTAGTCCCTTGATAAAATGTTATTCCACAATTTTAAAGTATGGCTGTGATGACTACGTAGCAGCATGGAAGTGCTTGTGATATAATATTAATTGAATAAAGCAAAATACAAAATTAACTCCATGCTCTGATTGCAATGCATACTCAAATTACAGTTTCATGTGAACAGAGGCCAAAGGCAAACAGACGTTTTAAGTGATGACAGGTGCTCATGACCTTATCCTTTCTTTTAATTAGGCTTCTGTTAATGTTATTAGTGTAAAAAATTATAATAAGACATGTATTCTCTCAAGCCGTAGTGATTATTTTTAATTTATTTGAACTTATTTAAAGCAACATTTCCATCCCTGAGAGGTGGTAGAGAGAAGTGGATAAGAACACGAGCATATAGCCAACATGAAAAAGCAAAAACAGTGTAGGTCATCCTTATGTTTAACCCCAAGGAAATAAAGAACAGTAACTCGTACTAAGTGCCTATGCTGTGTGTAGAACTTTATATGGGCAATCTCAGTTAATTCCCCAAACTAACCTACCAGGCGGGTACAGTATTATTACACCCATTTAACAGATGAAGGAAATAAGTCTAAGATTAAGTAACTTATTCAATAAACAATTTATGTTAGAAGAAATAAAAATAGTTAATGAACATGAAATATAATCAAATCTACTAACAATTAAAGAGACGTATACAAAATATCAATGAGTTATCACTTTTAATACATCAATTTTTTTTCCTTATTGCTTTTAACAAGATGACTCAAGCTTACGCAGTTGCAGTGGGATGAGAACTCATGTAGTATTAGTAGGAGCGTAGTTTGGCGTAACTCTTCTGGAGAACAATTTAGTGATATGATTCATGAGCTTTAAATTTATATTCATCCCCTTTGGCACAGTATTTGCAGCTCTTGGAATCTATTCTAAGGAAATAATCCAAAATGTCAATAAAGATTGACATACAAAGATGGTCATCGAAGTGTTATTTATAATAGCAACAGCAACAACAACAAACAATGTAAATGGCCAGCAACAGACCAATGGTTAAGTACATTACACACAATGTAATATTATATGACTGTTAAATAGGATGCTTGTAAAAGCATGAGGAAATGCTGGTATATGACATTAAATGGAAAACAAAGTACAAAATTATAGAAATAGTGTTATCTCAATTATATCAAGAAATCATTAAAAAATGAAGAGGTATATACCTGTTTGTTATAGTCATTAAACTGGATGATTCCTTCTTTATACTTTTCTTTATCTTCAGTCATTCTAAAATTCACATGTATTCATTTAGAATTAGAGAAAGTGAAATGGATCTTTCCCAAGGCAACACACAATGCAGGGGGTAGAGCCAAAATTTAAATCAGGCCCATCCGATATTGAAGCTATATCCATTCTACCACATCAGTTGTGGTAAACTGAGAAGCTACCGAAGTGTCAGGTAGGGTCAATGAACCAAGGAAATAGAGTGTCAGTACTAGAAAATGGTGGGGACTCTGGCATCTTGCAGGCCACATGCTCCACCTAAATGGGGCAGCCACTCCTCTCTTCCAGCTGATTTCTGCTACGAGACAAGGCAGGACACATGTGGCGAGATCTTTGGATTTTTTTCAAGAAAAGCCAGAAATCCAGCTTTTGCGTATTAAATCTCACCATATTTAAATGTTGATAGCTAATTCAAAATATTTAAAAGGACCATGCAGGTCATGAGAAGCTGATTTTGGATATCTACACCATTCTACACTGCCTCCCTACAGCCAGATTTCTGTCACCTGAATGAACCAACCAGCCATCCTATTGCTGTTCCCTCAGGCCCCAGCCATGCGACACAGCCTCCAGCATCTGAATCTCCAGAAAGATGCCATGAGCTTTGATCTGATCGCTTCTATTTGACACACCAAAAAAATGAAACTGACTTAAAACAATTTTTCATAATAGTATTTCCCTGAGACATGGTTTAATCAGAACTTCAGATTTAATCAGAAGTAAAAAGTGATGACATGGCCCAGGCAGTAATTTAATCACTACCGCAGAAGCAGGTATTTTTCTGGCCAGAAAGTTGGGATATCAATATCTTTTCCCCGAATGATACTTTACAGGTTATATCATGTAACATGAGCAAAGATAGAATAAGGGGGAAACTTGCGTGTGCAAAAAGACAGATGCATGGTAAAATTCCAAGAGAAAAAATAAACACTCTTGCAAAAATGTTTATAAGGCTACAATTCAAATGCCTAACCACGCGTAAAAATGTTATTCTTCTAGGAAAATCTCACCCTCTACTTATGCACCTGCTTTCTCAATTTTTGTTTTGAGTTTTATCTAAGGAGTTAGAATTGGTCCCTTACCCCAACCTGTAACAACCAGGCCCTAATGGAGTAGGCGGCATTTTCTACAACACAGGAGAGTGTCTTTGTCTACTTTTACATAGTAAATCTCAATTCACTGGGAGAACGCTCTGCAAATATTTTGCACACTGCAATGTTTTGGTGTTTCCCAAGACTAATTGTTTGCTAATACCCCAAATTACCCTCTGCAGGTACAGGCGGTTGTTTTTCCTTCTTCAGCACAGTGCTTTTATTTCGACAAGAATGTGACAAAGGATTAATTGGACCCGTTTATTCTTCAAATGCTGTACTCTCGGGGAATTCACTAGTTCCACTTCTAATCAAGAGATAAACTGGCAAGTGGGTTGTTAGCCAAATTGACCACACATCTGCAAATATCAAATGTCTGCGAACAAGTCCAAGAACGCTCGCCCTCCTTTCTGCTCAGATGGTTTCATTTAAGATCCAAAGGGTCAAGGGTCACAGCATGACCTCATCAAATTAGACCCAACTGAGAGAGGTGTTTAGCACAACAGAAAGGAAATAATCTGAAGGACATTAAATGCAAATGAAATTGCCATCTGCAAACTTCAAAAAACACCTGACCTAAAAAAATAAATCTCCCACTTAGAGCTGGAACCCGCCTCCTGCCCTCCTCCGGAGTGGACACAGAAGTTTGGTCTTGTCACTGCCTGACAATCACTCAACCTGCCAAAGTCCATTTGCATTTAACGTTCCCCTCCCGACTTCTTTAGTTGAAAAATTTGACAACGATCTCCAAAGAACAAGAAAAGGGACGTTCGAGCATGAATATTACTCCTTCGCCCCTTGTGCCTAGATGACCAAATTGGACACAGGAACCTTTGCTTTTTGTCACTTTGGGGCAAGTTTATGTGACCATCAATGGGAGAATGGGCAAATTCATAGTACGGGGCTATGAGATGGAGGTCCTGAGGATGATAGGAATTACAATTTATTTTTTATTTATTCAGAATATGTCTTTATATGCCAGGAGTAGTGCCAGGTCCTGGGAAAATACTGCTAAGCCAGGCAGACAAGGTCCCTGTCCTCACAGAGCTGACAGACAATTAAACAAGCAATTACTGCAAAGTGTGCCAAATGCTGGGAAAGTGTGGCTCATCACAGTGGTCACTCTGAAATATCCAAGCACCACCCAGGTGGTCTTGTTCTGTCCTGATTCATTGTGGATAGAGATGAGAACAAGGCAGGCGGTGGCAAGCAACATTATCTGAACCCTTGCTTTTGTCTAGGGAACAGAGTTTGAAAAGCCCTTGGGTGACACTGTTGCGGTTCTGTCAGCCCTGTTAGGAAGCATGACCTAGGCAAGACAACTCACCCGCCGGGCCCTGAAGTCATCAGGCTGAAAAAGAAGACTGATAAGATAGGAGAGCTGTTCCATTGGTATAAGAACTTCCTAATAACGTAGACTCCTGGTAAAACCCAACAAACTGCTTCATGGGAAAGTGGGCTTCTCTCTGACTCTGTACCAGAAAGGAATAGAAAACCAGTATCTAGAAATGGTGGGGGGCAAATGAGCGGGGATGGGTGACAGCTAAAGCCAGTTCCAGCTCTGGCATCACAGAAGATGAGAGGTTTTTTAACTCTTTCTTCAGTTGTAGAACTATGATTCTATTCATTTGAGTAAAAATCACTGTGAACATCTTACCCACATTACATTAGAGGAAAACTCTCATTTTCCCAAAAACATCAAGTGGGTGGTGCTTTCCAGAGTCATCCAAGGCTTTGACCTTAAAACAAGTAACTTAAACATCCCCTTTCACAAAATTTAAAGTTCCTTGGGAGACTATGTCGAATAACTTCTTCAAATATCCTCCAATGCCTTTTATAGAACCTACGCAATCAATAAAGACTTGTGACTGTGATTAAAGTCTGTGAGATTTCTTCTGATGGCGAGGAGGGTTGTCCTTGTGGCATTGTCGTTTGTGTCATGCACAGCAGTGGGAACTGGGAGACTTTGGAGTCAACGGCTCAGCCACTTGCTAGCTCTTTTATCTTTGGCAAATTCCCTAAGGTTTCTGAAACTCAGCTTTACTATATATCGGTGGGATAGTAAAAAAGTCTGCAAGGGTTTTATAGACCTTAAACAACGATAGAAATGAGAGGGACTACCACTGTTCTTTATCAGTGTTAGGCGCCAGGTTTCCCATGAATTACGGTGAGGAAATATCGGGAATGGGAAGACAGATCTGACATCAAGACTCTCAGGTGTCCTTTTGTTGCCAAAGTGATCCGAGGGATGAGCGATTGACAAATCCTGCATCAGAGATAATAATAAGCTTGCAGTTCTGCCTCCATTTTTCCATGACCTTCCATAGAAGGCAAGTAGGGATCAAGGCTCATAAGAAAAAGTGAAGGGAAAAAAAGATTACTGTCCTGAACAGTGCTTTGTTTGTCCTCTGGCCAGGGTCCACATGCATTGGTCTCAGCAACTCATTGCTTGGAGCTTGCTAATTTATCCTACGAAAGCATCTGGGAGTCAGAAAGAAAGAACTCTATCATGCCACAGAGCTAAATTCGAGAGATGGAGGAGGTTCATTCGATGATTCAGTGCCACCAAGTTTTGGGTACATAAGATCCTGGGCTTAGCACACCAGTTTTCTCTAGGACCCATGCCAGGAGACGCAGGCAACATGCATGTTGTATGAGTACACGGAACAGTGGAATAGAAGGGAGGGCAGTGACAGGAGCAGAGGGGAGTAGAAGGAGGTATAGATGAAGAGAAAGGAGGATCTGACCCCTCCCAGCTCTATCGTTATCTGTTTAGAAATACATTCATGAGCTGCATAACAACATTTCAGTCAATGATGGACCGCATATACAACAGTGGTCCCATAAGATTAGCACCATGCAGCCTAGGTGTGTAGGAGGCTATACCATCCAGGTGTGTGAAAGCACACTCTATGATGTTCTCACAACGAAATCGCCTAATGACTCATTTCTCAGAGCATATACCCGTCGTTAAGAGACGCATGACTCTTATTTATTGGATAATTATCAGGAAGTCTTGGGGGCTCGGTCTACTCATCAAAACAAGAAAAGGACTGGACCAGATGCCCTCCAAAGACTTGGTAAGGATTCAGTGGAAAGTTCACAGGATTAGGCAGTGGAAGGCCTGGGTTTGAAGAGCCAGCCCTGCCATTTATGGGCCATGTGATATTATACAAGTCACTTCTACCTCTCTGAGTCTTGCATTTCTCATCTGTAAAATATACCAGTCATATCTATCTCACAGGGTTGTAGAGAGGATTAAATGAGAAAATCAAGATGGAAATCCTTAGTTAAGTGCTGTACAAATGTCAACTGGTTTATGGCCCCAGAAGTGAAGGGAAAAGAATGAAGGAACAGAAAATGTGCACTGACATATACAAATGGTTTCTCACTAATAAGATGGATATGAAATATTAATAGCTAAAACTGGCTCGCCTGGAGCCAATGCATTATATTCAAGAATTTTTTCATCACTGAGCATTTTTTAATGCATCAATAGGTAAGAGAAATATAGATCCTGCCTGCTAAGTCAGATCCTGATGATAGGACTGTACATCCATGATGGTGTTTTGGCCTATGTGGATAGGATACAAAAACATATCCCATGTTGCTGTGATCAGGAAACTTCTCGGACCCAGTGGTGATATGGGATAACTTCATCAGCCTGGTGCTTGCTAGGAAAGGAGAAGGAGGATTTGGGCAGGGGGCCTAGCTGTCATCCTCTTGGGTTTGGGGATGACGACACCTCATCGATCTTGTGTCATTCCAGAAAATGGCCAATCGCCTCCCTGCCTTGGAACTGGGTCAGGGAGCAGCGGGCCAAAGAGGCATTTGTTAGTGGCGAGAAAGCAGTCAGCGCGGGTAGCGGGCGATTTATGAATTTGAGCACAGGAACGCTGGGTGTGGGGGGCGCACATCTGGCCACAAGATGCTCTCTGGCTGCCTTGTGGATGAAGAGGCTTGGTCAAAGGAGGTCACGGCAGGTTCAGGGGGATTGCCAAGGGTGGGGGCTGCAGGCAAAGTAAACAAGCTGCCCTCACGGCGTCAGGCTTCCCCAGAACAAGGATGAGAAAAGGGGGTGCGCATATTTATTTTCGAGATCACTGAAATATTTCTAAGCTCTTGGAAACTCAAAGTTGAGAAATCTGTCCATCAATCAATATTGAGAGTTTTGTATGAGCACAATGACAACAAAAAAGCCACCCAAATCAGAATACTGCTCTAACATAGTTACTAAAAGGGTTAAAGGAAAAAATATAACCCTGTGGGCTATCAGTAAATCAATAACCAATTCCACATAATTTCTATGTAATACTTCTTGTAGTTTTCCTAGGTTAATTTGAAAATTATTTTGATAAAGATTTGGGTGAATTTAATAAGATTTCTTTGTACAGAAGATAGCTCTACTATATATATAAGATAGACCTACTGTATAAAGGAGATCAACTCATTTTTGAGAACTATAAAAATGAGTCATTCAATGAGATAGAAAGGACTTTTTATTAAGGCAGAAAACAATCATGTTCTCCTGGTATTTCTTGTATAGGAGTGTTAAGTTTTTTATGCTTATCGTGGACTTGCATAGCACGCATCTCTCATACCAATTTCTGTGGATTATGTCACCAAATGGAATGCCAGCTCTGGTTCCACGTAGACAGACGTGCCTGGCTACATATGCAACTTCAGCCTGATGCATTTTCCCATTGAGTATTCCCCCTTAAGCATGGTCTTTCATCAAGCTCAATAAATGTTTTTCCTGGAGTGTTGCTCTGCTCCCCATCTTTGAGGTGAAAGCATTTACTGTCAGGATATGAGGTAAATTGTTAATAAAGATAAAGTGTAAGTCATTAAAATTCTGGGGCCTGGAGTCAGCCTGAGAGAGGGGCTCTCATTCACTTCCTCACACACTGAAGAGGAGATGGGACATGTTTTCACACCATCACTGTGTTTTCTTTTCTTAGGTGACACCTAAGAGAAAATGCTTTGGTTACCAAAGATTTTGGTCCAGGTGTAAAATGTCTTCGGATTCTTTCTTAGAAATCTTTTCAACCAGAAGAAGAGAGGAGCGTGAGGAGAGTTGTCTTTCTAAGAAATGACCTATAGGCTGGGCCACACCAGGCAGAGCAGCAGACATTGGGGAAAGAAGGAGTCGGGTTACTGCAAACACTTCATGTAAATTCATGCTCTTCTGAAGACATGCTTAGCAGCGGCAAACAAATAGGCAAAAGTTTCAAATACTCTCAAGGATTTCTGAGTCAGCTATAACCAACCCAATGCTGATCCCCCCAAATTAGAATATTCACCATTGAAGTTTCAAGCTGGTGGCTATCTTTAAGACCTTTCTCAATTCTCATCACATAATTTTTTATTCATTTTCCACCCATGAAACAAAGACACCATTCCTTCAAAGAGAACCTGGTCAAAGTTTTGAAAATTTACTTCAGAGTAACCATTAAGTTTAAGACAGAAATTGATATTTCCAGAAGGTAATACTAACACTCTATAGGACAGCTTAAAAACAGATCTGAAATTTATACTCAGAAGAGTTGCTTGGCCCTTGCTAAGGACAACATATGAATTTGTGAAGTAATTCACATTTTGAGGAAAAAAATTTTCTTCTTTCTTTGTACTTTTCTAAATGATGAAAATTCTTTATGATAAGTATGTATCACTTTTATAAAAACTAGTACTTTTTCTTAATTGAGGAGAAAATATATTAATAATGATTAATTCTAGGTACTGGAAATATAGATGATTGTTGTTGTCTTCTGTGAATTATTCTATATCTTTTAAATTTCCCAAAGTTAAGTATTAAGAGAAATACACAAGTAGAGATAATGTAATAACAACATAATCATCGTTGTCCATAATTTTAAGCAGGTTTTTTTAAGAGACATTTTATTGAACGTCATCAATTAACTAAACATACAAATATGTAAGCTTTCAAAATCTATCTTATTAAGTCTTGAGTGATAGATTTTCATCACAAAGATATATGAAATTTTTAAGCTCAAATAATTTATGTGTTTTAATTTAAGACATCTGTTTTTCATTTGACTGGTTAAAATACCTTCTGTACAATGTTTGGATGTTTTTTACTCAGCATCACTTTTGTTTGACCATCCTTTGAGTTTGAGAAGTTTTAAAAGTCCCAATACGTTCAATGTACACATCGTTAAAAAAAAAAATGCCAATTGCCAACTCTGTCCCGTCACACTACATCACTCCCTGAGCTGCAGGGCCAAGTTCTCAGAAGAGACCATTCCTCATGTCATAAAACTGTCCTCTTCCTCGACAGCAGAAGCAGAAAAGGAGAGCAACTCAGATTTCCATGAAGTTTTCTTTTCTTCCTTTATGCCTCTTGGAGCATTTGCTTTATCCTTCTGGATACAAGCCCTTCTATCGAAGGCAATAACGTGTATCAACCTGCACTAGAACCCACTGGGTACCAGGCCCTCTCTAAGCACCACAGTGGAATGTGAATAAGACGCAGTTAAATCATCAAGGAGCTTGTAATTTACTAGGGGAGACAGAGATGTAGATAATTCATCTAGTAATGGCAATATGTAGTAAGTGCCTTGATAAGGCCACAAAGAAAAATGGGAGTGCCACTCCAGAAGACATTAATTCTAAGTGTGGAAGGGGAAGTTAAGGAGGAGAAGTTTTCCGAGCCAGTGTTTGAAGGGCGGTTAGTAGTGGATGCACATTCCAAAATGAAAGACTATAATGAGCACAAAGGACTGAACCAAGTGGGACAGGGAAACTTACGGCGTGTACAAAGAATCGCAAGAAGGCTGTTGTAGTTGGTTCTTGGAAGTAGATTTGGGAGAGTTGTAGTGAAAGATAAAGTTTGACAGAAACTTTGGGGTCTACTGTGAAAAGACGTGAACAGTGTATTAAGAAGTTTGAAGTTCGTTTTAAAGTATGCCTTTTTTTGGTGAGCAGTGTTGGCCCTGAGCTAACATCTATTGCCAATCTTCCTCTTTTTATTTTTCTGCCCAAAGCCCCAGTACATAGTTGTAAGTTATTCTAGTTCTTCTATATGGGATGCCAACACAACATGGCTTGACAAGCAGTGTGTAGATCTGTGCCCAAGATCCAAACCAGCAAACCCCAGGCCACTGAAGTGGAGTGTATGAACTCAACCACTCAGCCACTGGGCTGGCCGCTGAAATTCATTTTAAATAGTGGGGGAGGAAGGGCATTGAAGGAGGTTAGGCATAAAAAGTACATGATCAGATCTGTACTTTAGGATAACTGGCCAACAGCATGGTTAGATGGATTGGGGAATACATTAAAGACTTGGACCAGTTAAGAGGATGCTGCAGTGGTCCAAGTAGAATTTTTAAAAATGGCCTGAATTAAGATAGCAGTAGAAGACATGGAAGGAAAGGTATAAATAGTTCAGACCTTGCAGAAGATGGATGGATAACTTCGAGATCTTAAAGATGCTGGAGAGCTAGAGACCAAAGATGATCCCCAGCTTTCATACTTGAGGAGCCAGAAGGGTGGTTTTACCATCAACTGAAATAATTGAGGCTGCCAAAAGAATCTTCTAAAACTTGGAAATAAGCCTTAAAAATTACAGCATGACTTTTCAATGTCCTGTTGGAGCATTGTCTAAAAATATCTGACTCTCTAGGGAAATGGAACTTTGCCTTACTCTTTGTTATTGATTAGGGCCCAGAGTCAGTAAAGTTATGTTAACTTGTAGACTTTTATAAGCTGCAAATGATTTCTGTGTGGTAGAGATACATATGATTTTTGCGCAATGGAAAAGAGAAATCTAAAGGTAGTGATTGTATTGACCTGTAGGACATTAAACTGTTTTGCATCCTATTTAGGAATCTTATTTCAGCATTCGTTTATTCATATCCTCATTGAACCAGCTTTGTCACCCTGGTTCCCTCATTAATGATTTAAATAAATATTTGAACATGCTCACCATATATCTTTATGAGAAATATGATTTTAACTTCTTGATAATTACACGTTAATGGACATAAAACCTGTAATATGGAAATACCAAGGCTCTCTTTGCATTACTAACAAAACGATATATTAAAAATTATCCTGTGGCCGGCCCCATGGCCTAGTGGTTGTGTTCGTGTGCTCCACTTCATTGGCCCAGGGTTTCACCACTTTGGATCCTGGGCACAGACCTATCACCGCTCACAAGCCATGTTGAGGTGGTGTCCCACATATCACAACCAGAAGGACCTCCCACTGGAATATACAACTATGTACTGGGGGGCTTTGGGGAGAGGAAGAGGAAGAAAAAAGAAAATTGGCAATAGATGTTAGCTTAGGTGCCAATCTTAAAAAAACAATAAAATTATCCCAAATGAGGATTTTAACAACCAGGAGAGAGAAAAGTATGTTTGGTTGGGAAGACGGCATATCCTAAATATTTCAGTTGTCCAAAACCCTACACATGGCTCACTTAAAAACATTTCCCATTAGTGCAATTCACCACCCTCCAATAATATTGCAATGATGGCGGCCACATCTTTGCCCACACCCTTAATGATTTATTTAGGAAAAATTACCAGGATAGAATTGCCTGTTTGAAGGGTATGCATATTTTTCTGAGGCTTTCGATATGAATTTTCAAATTATACTGCCATTTATATTCCTACCAAATGGTATATGTGAATAGTCATATCCCCTAACAATTGGCAACAATGGGAATTTTTTCTTTCTTTAATCGATACCAATTGAATAACAGAAAAATGGTTTTAAGCTGTCTCAGCTGACAGAGAGAAAAACCTCACCTACTCCAAAGACATTGTTTAAAAGCTGATAAAATATAACAAAACAAAACTAATGAATGCATAACTGAGCCAGAAACTAGTAAAAGAAAACCCCAGATGCCAAGTTCTCCAAATCACAGCAGTGAGTGGAAGCAGAAGCGGATATCATTTCAGACGGACAGAAACTTAAAGACTGACAAAACCAAGTACTGGTGAGGACTCGGAGACATGCGGCTGACGGGAAGGGAAACTGATAGCGACTGCCGTAGAGAGCAGTTGGTTAGTAGCAGGTGAAACTGAAAGAGGTCAACTCTAAGACCTGGCAACCCAATTTCTAGAGAAACTCTTGCACGTGTGTACGAAGAATGTTCATTGTACATGTTTATCAGTAAAAACCCTAAAATAATCTAAATATCCACAAGTAGAGAAATGGATAAATATATTGTGGTATATCCATACACTGAAATAAAACTCTAACTTAAATAAACGAACTCCATCTAGATATTCCATCATGAATTCTTAGACACGAAATGGCGTGTAAAAAAAGGCAAGCTTGTATAATGCCAGGTATAGGATGACAGCATTTATTCAAATTATCGAAAAACATAAAGTTGCTATTCTATATATCATTTATAGTAGCTATATAGAGAAAGTATTGAAACTTGGAATCAGAGAAAACACACCAAGTTCTTTTTAATGGCTGTGTCTGAGAAGCAAGACACAAGGAGGACAGAACTGGGAGGTTTTCTGTTTTTTCTGTAATGCTCTGTTTCATACCCACACCCCATACACTCACAAGAACCAAAAATGACTAGATGTCAATCCTGGGTGATGAGCACACAAGCATTTTTACATTATGCTCCTTACATTTCTATTTTTTTAACTTTACAATTAAAGTAAGAAAGTGGAATGTATTGTTTTGACTACACTCTGATTATTAGTGAAGTTAAGAAGTTTCAAAATATGCTACCAGCCATTTCTCCTTCTAATAGAGATGCTTCTTAATATCCTTAGTCTCTTTTCTATTGTAGCTTTTTTAACTCGTTGATTTTAAACGTGTTTTTCCACTTTAGATGTGGCAACCCTTTGGCTGTCATATAGATTGAAAATGTCTATCTTTTCAGTTTATGGCTTGCCCTTAATTTTATTTATGCTCATTATTGACTTCTGGAAATTTTAAATTCTTATGTAGTCAAATCTACCAAACTTCTGTTTTCAGAAAGTCCTTCTAAATGTCGCCTAAATTCTCATCAAATGCTGTTATGACTTTATTTTAAAATGTAAATGTCTGGGACGTGTAGGCACTCAATAAATATTTGTTATTGAATAGAAATTTTTAATCTGGATAGAATTTAGTTTAATACATGTTATAAGGTAAGGCTCTAACTTTGTTCTTTCCTAAACAACCAGTTACTCCAGTACTATTTATTTTAAATACCAACTTCTAAAATTACTAGTTTTTCATATACTCTCTTTCATATACAATCTGTTTCTGAGTTAGCTATTCTGTTTTATTATTTGTCTTGGCTTTTTGGAACCACGCTTTTAATTATTGTACCTTCATGGTATATTTTAACAGCTGACAGATCAATTTCTCCCTCTTTTTCTTCCAATAGTTTTTGTTTATTCTTATGCCTTTATGCTTCTAATGAATTTTAAATTATATGTTAAGCCCCAGAAAACATCCTGTTGGGGTTTAAATGGAACTGCATTTCATTCATTGATAACTTTGGGAAGTGTCCTTGTCTGTACAGTATTGTGCCATCTCATCTGGGAATGTGGCATTGCTCCTCATCACTCAGATCTGCCCTAGGCCTCCACTCAGGTCTGGTCACTTTTCACCAAATAGGTCCTGGACACGGAAATATTTATTCACATATTAATGTAGACTACGAACTGGTTTTCATTATCCTTTCTGAATGAATATTGCTGAATAAAGGAAGGCTATATTTCGTATTTGTTTTGCAACCAGATCCCTTATTGAACTTTCCATTAATTGTAGTAGATAATTCAGACTGTTTTCTTGGGATTTTCAGATTTACAATTGTATCATTTAAATAATTAAAACTGTGTCATCTGCTTTCTCTCTATCTGTCTGTCCACGTCTATCTATCCATCTCACCTACATCTATCTATCCTCATTTCTTTATTTCGTTTTGTTGCATTAGCTAAAACATCCAGGGGCTACGTTTATTTCCTGCCCTATTTCAGTGGAAAGGTCTCTACTCTAGCACCATTAAGTATGATGCTGGCTATTTGGGAAATAATTATTCAGTATAACTCAAATTTTACAAAATGCCTTTTTTTTTGCATCTGTTGAGATGGCCAAATGCTTTTAATCCTTTGTTCAGTTGATACGTTGCATTATATGAATATATTTCCCAATATTAAATTTATTTTGCATTCCTGGGATAAATTGCCCTTGATCACTTTTAATATGCTGCTGAAATTTAAAGTTTTGATTTCCTATATACCTCATGAGTTATTATTTATTATTACTTTTTAATTCCAAGATTTTATAAGGGTTTTAATTTATATGCTTGTTATTAACTTTTTTATTGTGGTAAAACACACATAACATAAAATTTACCATCTTAACTGTTGATAAGTGTACAGTTCAGTGGTGTTAAATACATTCATAAATTTGCACAACCATCACCACTATCCATCTCCAACCTTTTTTCGTTTTGTAAAACTGAACCTGCATACCCATCAGACAATAACTCTCCATTCTCTCCCTCCAGCCCATGGCAACCACCTTCCTACTTTTGGTCTCTGTAATTTTGACTACTCTTCTCATATAAGTGGAATCTTACAGTATTTGACTTTTTGTAACTGGCTTGTTTCACTCAGTGTAATGTCCTCAAGCTTCATTCATGTTGAAGCACGTGTTAGAATTTCCTTCCTTTTTAAGGCTGAATAATATTCCATTGTATGTATAGACCACATTTTGCTTATCCATTTGTCTATCAATAGACGCTTGGGTTGCTTTTCGATTTTAGTTATTGTCTCATTTACAAATTTTAGATCTACTCAGCATCCCTGAGAAAGAGACTGGATTTTCTTTATATGCAAAACGTTGAAATATCTAAAAAAATAAAACCATGGCTAAGTTAGAAGACTGAACCCCAAATCTTCCCATTCAGAAGTCCCTAAGGACACCCTGTGTCTCATCCCCAGATATTACAGGAATTGGTGGCCTGAGTGACGAATGTTCATAGTCAGAATCCTGAGGTAGACACGGCCTTTTTTTCCTGAATGAACTTGAAATTAATTTTTATAAAAAGATTAGCAACTCAAATTTAATTAAATTCTATATTTTAAGTCTGTGAATAATATTGTTTAAGAAATACTTAATCATTTTATTTTGTTGTTTTGGATTAGCTGTTTAAAGACAAATGAATTGAGGCTCCAATTAGCTGCTGCCAAAAATTAATTTAAGTAAGCTAATCGACTACTTGCTGTAAGCTACATACAATCTTGGTGCTTAAATAATTCAATTCCTTGCAAAAGTGGGTGTGAGCTTTATACCCTCTTATAAAACAATGCTAGATTAATCTATTACCAAATCCTATACAGTTAAGCTCTGCCCTGGCACTTGGTGTGCCCACAGCACATACTGTTATCTCTCATGCATAACAAGTGCTCAAGAAATATTTGCTTTTGGCCTGTGGAGGACACAGACAACCATGACTCAGCCTTGCTTTCAAGGAGTTAATATTGGGAAGACAAAGCTTATGGGAGATCTTAAAGGCCATATATGATTAATAACCAAATGAATGACTCAGGCCATGAGTCCAGAGGCGGGAGAGGAAGACCACTACGGAGGCAAAGGCCTGGGAAAGCTTCGTGGAAAAGGAGCAAATTGATGAAGCTAAGTGTTCCTTGGCTTTGAAGGAAGAGGAGGGGAGAAAGGACCGGGAGGAGAGAAAAGTGAAAGGGCAGCAAGAGGAAATGAGACATTTGATGCTTATCAGAGACTCGCTTACGTCGTTAGCTATTTTTTATGTGCCTATGACTCGAATATCCAACTGAGGGGAGGAATGGTACATGATGATGCAATGAAGACCATGGCAGTGACACCTACTGAGCTCTAACTAAGACCCGGGTACCCAGCCCGTCACTTTCATGTATTATCTCATCGAATAGTCACAACAGTTCTATGAGGAAACACACAAGAGATAGGCTCAAAGAGGTTAAGTGACCTGCTCTGATCATATAACTGAAAAACACAGGGAGCTGAATCCAAACCTTCAGACTCCAGGCCCAACGGCTTCACTTGTTGAGTGGTTCTTCTGCGCATTTCCTAAAGCTGTGAACACAGGGTCTTATACAAAAGGGGTGCCTGGTACATTTTCGTCAGTTGATTTCTGAGCCACTGAAGTGAAGGGTCTTCAATGGAAAGCAACAAAAGGAAAGAAAAGACCAGATAAGAAGAGGGGTCCCAGAGGCTGGAGGGCCCTGAAGGCGAAGTTGAGGGATTTAGGAAACAAGGAGCCTTTAGAGATTCCAGGGCCGAGTTTGGAGGAAGGGCTCTCTTTCAGGCCCCAGCTTGGCCATTCGGTTGTTCACCCCAGAGACCACTCTGCCTTCATGTAAGGGAGGAGACACCACTCTGCACAAATAATTGTAAGAATAACACCTCCTGTCACTGGGGGGCCTCTCCTGGTTTCCGAAGCGTTTCACTGCAGTACCCTGAGCAAGCTCCATCTCCAACTTCTAACAGTCTGGTTGTTTTCCCAGAGCCAATTTCTTGAAAGAGAAAGAAACTGTCCTACTTTTCTATTTCTTATGGCATAATATAATCACCCTCTGAGTTTACTTAAGGTGTTTTTTACCCAAAATAATTCAAAAGTTCATGTCAGTCACTGGAGTAATTTATTTATTTATTCAACAAATATTTATCGAGGGCCTACTATGTGTTGGATACTGTCCTCAATACTAGAGACACAAAACTAAACAAGAGGGATGTAGTCTTTGCTCTTGTAGAGTTCTGAGTCTAGCTGGGAATACAAGCATTAACTAAGGAATTAAAGAGTGAAGAGTGTTTGGAAGGGGAGATGCAGGGGCACTGGGGAAGCTTATGGTGAGCTGGGGCCAAGGGAGTTGGGGGAACTGGCTTCCTGTGGGACACGCCATTTAAACAAAACTTGGAGGGGAAGCAAGAGTTAGGCAGGCTAAAGAGGCTAGTAAGTGTGTGTGTATAGGTCTGTGTGTGTGAGAAAAAGAGAGTGTGTGAGAGAGAGACAGACAGAGAGCTGCTGGGGAGCGAGGAACCGGTGGATGTAGGGAGGGAAAAGGATGAGGGTGTTTTGAGCTAGAGGAAAAGTCTGTGCAAAGGCCTGGGCATGAGGTAGAGTCTAATGTCTTCAAGGAACTAAGGAAAGTTGAGTGTCATCGCCGTGAGAGAGTGAAGATGAGCACGGTTTGAAAGCGACTAACGGGTCAGTCCATCTGGCACCTACAGGCCTTATAACCCACACGACAGGGTGTGGACTTGATTCCCAGGTAACGAGAAAACGGTGAAGGGCTTTAGGCTGGGACGGCGTGATCAAATTTGCATTTTTGAGCATCACTAGCTATTAAATGGAGAATGGGCTGGAGAAAGGTGTGAATGGAGGTGTGGACACCAGGCAGGAGGCTGCTGTAGTCACTTAGGGAAGAGATGTGGACAGGGAGGAGTGGATGGAGCCTGAGCAAGGCTAGAACCAACAGGAAGTGAGGAGGGATTCCGTAGGGAGGGTCCCTGCTGTCTCCCAGGCTTCAGGCTCAAGCAGTTGAATTTTTACACACAGCTCATCTCATTGCTTGTGTTGTCTCCCCACCTTCCTACTGCATGTGGGAGAGATCTACTCGGAAGTGTGGAGCAGGAAGATGGGCCATTTGCCTAATAATTCATACTTTCTGTAATATTAACTACCTAAATAGTTTCTCTGGCCATGCCTAAAAATTCTTATTCAAGAATTTATTGTCCAAGAAATGAGAATATTCTGTACTTTCCTTTCAAAGGCAGGGACTTACTGAAAGCGCACTTCTTACATTCCTGGTGTCTTTCCATCCATTGAGATCAAAGTCCTCAAGAGTCATTGGCTTGGGTTATAATGACCATTCAGAGTTTGGGTAAAAATTAATGAAGCACATATTTTGGTTCAACGTAAGGAAGGACTTTTCAAAGAGGAAATGAGCTGCCTCAGGGGGCAAACACTATTTACTTCTAAGACTCAGCTCAAAGATCACCTCTTAAGATGCCAGCCCTGAGTCCTCCAGGCAGAAGTCCTCATTCCAGCCTCACCACCCCAGCGCATTGTGTCCTTCTCCACTATGACATTCACCTCCTCTTGTTAAATCTTATTACAAAAGACTGTCAACTCCTAGTCTTATCCAGCGTTGTGGCCTGGTGTATAGAAAGCACTCAAATATTGAATGGGTGAGTGAGTGAATGAATGATGTTAGAGATTTTTAGAGGTTGGGTGATGACATGGCTGTGAGGTGAGAAACTCAATTAATAGCTAAGATGTTGGATTATAAGACTTTTAAGATTCCTTCCACAAAAGTTGGTGCTCTTCTTAGCCATGAGCAGCCTCCACTCTTCACCCAAATCTCTCAATCCTCCTGACCGGGGACCAAGGCCTTGGGAATCTCTCCTCACACTGCAGAGCCTGAGTCTCAATCTACCCACCTTGCTGGTCCACTTGTACAGCTTTCACTTTGTAATTGGTTTTCACTTCCAATTTGGATTTCGCAGTCAGGACACACCTTTTCAGTTCTTCCAAGGGGTGCCAGGGACGTGGCTTTCATCCTCTTTGCTCCACACTCTCCAGCCAAGGACTAGTTTCCCACAACACATAAGCCTAGTCTCAGCCCACCAAGCCCAGTGAGAGCCCCGGACGTCTTCTAAGAGAAGGGTTTAAATACATTTCACGTGACAGTCTCTGAGTGCTACATCAGGACGGATGTTGAGGTGAGAAAGCTTAATTAATATTCAAGTCTTGTGCTTATTCCTCTATAATTGTTCCCCTACCAGTATCATATGAAAACCCAGTTGAAGAAGCATTTTGTGGCACTAACCAGGTGTATTAGTTTCCATTGGCTGCTGTAACAAATTATCACAAACTGGGTGTCTTAAAACAAGAGAAATGGATTCTCTTACAGCACTCTGGGCCAGACGTCTGAAATCAAGGTGTTGGCTGGGACACACTGCCTCTGAGGGCTCTAGGGGACAGTCTGTTCCTTGCCTCTATGTGTTCCTCAGCTCGTGGCCACATCACTCCAATCTCTGCCTCCTTGACCACGTTGCCTTCTACTCTTCCGTCTCAGAACTCTACCTCTTTCTCATAAGGATACATCTGATTGTATTTAAGCCTAACCCAGATGACCCAGGATAACTTCCTCCTCACAAGATCCTTAACTTCATCACCGTTTTTTTGCCATACAAGGTAATAGTCAGTCTTTTGCCATATTAGGTAACATTTACAGGTTCCAGGGGTGAGGACGTGGATGTATCTTTTGGGAGCCACCAGCTTGCCCACACCATTAGGTGAAAGTTACTTTGTCCTATCACTTTTCGAAGATGTTAATATTATTGAAAAGGCCATTGTATGCTAGAACTGGAAAGCCACTGAGAAAGCAGCTGAAGAAGCCTGAGCTCAGAGAGGTTGTCACTTGCCAAAGGTTACCTGGTAGTAGAACTGGAACCAGAGGGAGGACTCCAGCCTTCTGGTCCTGGGAGCTTCAGTTTCATATCATGCAATAATTCCAGGAGAAATATTACATATGTATGCATTTAGTTAAAAAAATGAATCCCTGTATTGAGTTTGTGTGGGTGACAAGAGGACAAAGCAAGGCTGAAGCCATTTCATTTATTATCATCCCTTTGTTATCAATGAGGATAAAATGAAAATGGCTAAATATCTCATTCTGTGGTACTTAAGAGTGATGTGAGCACATTTCACAGCATAAATTTGCACGAAGAGCAGAGCCTATTGTTTTCATTGCAGAGAGCATGGAGGGGCTCAGAAATGGACCAAGAAAGGCTTGGATTACAGTTCTTTCACTTCAATGGTGGATCGCCAGTAAGACGATTGACATCACCTGCAAATGGAGAAAATACCCACCCCGGTGGATTGCAATGAGACTTAAACATCAAAAAGCACCCAGCGCAGAGACTGACACGTGGCCGACTCCTGATCAGCAATGGCACTGTTATTAGCATCCCTACATTGACACATGGGGGGAAGCTAAGGGCCCTCCAAACAAATTGTGTATGTCTATCTGAAAATGACAAGAAAAACATAAGGCCAGATCTGAAAATGACAAGAAAAACATGAGAAAATACTAGGAGACTCATTTTAACAAAGGTTTTTTGTTTTGTTTTGTTTTTTTTACCAAATCATAAAATTTGGCTGGCTATTTCTGGGACTAAAGTTATTTTCAAACTTCATAGGTCTTAAGTACTCTTGGGTCGTATTTTAGTCTACAAAAAAATGCAATATACTTATTTATGTCAACAAAATTTCATTAAACACTTAGCATGTGCAAAGAATTATGCTGGAATTTACAAGTGCCAGTTTTAAAATTATATTGAAGGCAAAGAGCCATTTGGCCAAATAAGTAAGGGTTCTAAATGTACCCAGACATTTAAGGATAGAACAACTTTAAAAAAATTGTGGAGCCCATGACTTCCATGGAAGTTTCTCTTTCTGCTTTTGCCTGCAATGGGATAAGGCAAGAATCATTATATTAAATAAAATAGTCACAGGATCAGATCAGAAGCTTAGCCTAATGACCACTGTATAACTTAACATAATAAAAAATAAATATAGTTTGATTTTCAAAATACGGTATGAAAATCAAAACAGAACAAAATTGGAAATAAATGAATTCATTTCAAAAGAAGCCATATGAGGTAACAAAGAGCACAGCTTTGAAGTCAGACATAGCTGGGTTGGAATTCTTGTTCTGTTCCTCACTGATAAGACTGAGGACAAGTGACTTCTCTTTCCTGAGCCTCAATTTCCTCATGAGTAAAATGGGGATGAGAATGACTGCTTCACAGGATTGCTGTGAAGATAAAGCAGTGCTGAGGATTAGGTTTAGTGAGTATCTGGTACACGGTCGGTGCTCCGTGGATGCCGAAAAGAATCATTAGCAGAGTTGATGTCATTAAGAGAAGCATCGGTCAATGCTTGCATCTAAATAAAAAGAAGCATCCATCCTTATCCTTTGCGGTCCTATTTTATTTGTGTTAGTCAAGAAATATTGTTACCAACTAGCAGGGTGTGTTTCACTCTTCATTTATTTCCTTCACATATTCATTTCATACATCCACAGAAGGGCATATAGACTCAGACTCTTAGCTTCCCATGTACCACAACTCTGCACTGAAAAGCATACTCATCTAAATGTTAGGTCAAAGTACCCAGATATAGCTCTCCTCCTCCGACATCCTTCCATTTTATGCCCCAAAAAGACTCAGCCTGCCTTATTGTTCACTGTAAACCCTGGCAAGAAGTTCAGCATTTTCTTGGAGGAAACATCTTCTTTCCTTTTCAGAGTTTGAATTTTATAGAGGACAGCCCAAATGTTCAATACAATAGTGTTAGGTATTTTTTCTGATAGGACCTACATTCCCAAGTGTGAGCTAATCCATATTTCCCCATGGTCCTTGGACTGGAACAGAATCAATAAATCAATAAATCTCACTTTGACCTATTCACTATAATTACTCCTTTCATGAAAACTTACGCTAAAGTTATTAAAAAGGAAAAAGCTGGTGGACCTGAGGTAGAGTTTCATCCATTCAGTTTTCATAATTGATACTAATAAGAATTAGTAGCTTGTTTGTTTTTGTGGGCAAAGTTCAAGGGAGAAATGAGTGTACTCAGGTCATAATGAAATGGGATTTTTTTTTTTATTTACCCCTGGCCCTTTGCTCTGGATAAAGGAAAAACAAATTGCCGCTGCCTTCATTCTATCTCAAAGGTTGATGTACTGGCCAAGAACTCTGCCTAAGACTATGAACTGGAGCAAATTAAAGAGGAAAGCAAAATTGCAAAGCTTCTGTTAATGTTCTGTCTTGCTAAGGGTGTAGAATCTTTGGCCCAGGAGAGCACTTCCATAGGTTTTGTTTGATGCTTGAAAGTTTGGAAGGAGATGGTTGATACAAAGGCCCAAATTTCATTAGATAATAAGATGAAAAACAACAACCACCACAACTAAGAGGTGTTCCTCAGCAGTAGATAGGAAGGAAGCTTTGAAGAGGTGGTTTCTCTGATCTGGAAAGAGAGGGAGCAGGATCTGGGAACATGGCAGCCTGTTAAGCAGATCCTGAGGAGGAAGATGGTCAATGAGACATCCCTAGTGACAGGGATGACAAAGGGTCTTTCAAGAAAAAGCGATGACTACTATTTAATTTTCAGTGATATCTTGTCGTGCATGAGATTGTCATCTTCTCTAATGTTATCAACCTTCTGTGAACGTCTACCTTGTGCAGCAGCCTGGAGTTTGTGGTGCTCTGGAGAATAAAGAAAGGATAGTGACCGTAGAGGAGGTGAAGTAGAGGGAGAGAGGACAGCACGAGGATGCAGGATGAGAATTCAATGGGAAGAAGAATCAGGAGTGGAAATCTAGTACATTTCAGTTACACAGCATTCCCGATAAATATTCGTTGCATGAATGAATCGACCTCTGGAAATATTGGGATAGAAATGCTTGACTTCCAAGAGCCTGCAGTATTAGAGGTGTGTCAAGTCATTTTATTTAGACATTAATAACAAGAATGCTCTCAGAAGCTTGTAGGAGTTGGGGACATCCAGGCTCAAATTGTTGAGACCTAGATATTGGAAAATGATCCATTTGAAGAGGACGCTTTAAGGTTGAGGATGAGAAGTTGAGGCTGCTGATTCTAGAGAACTGTGTTTTGTATTTCTGCATCTTGCTTGTGTTTCTGGGAGGGAGATATGGGAAAATGTTCTTAGATGTTTCTTTAAACTCTGGATTACATTGGAAGTAGAGAAGCCCAGTTCCATTAGTGAGAAAAAATATTCAATGACATTTCATTTCTCTCACAGAATATAAAATGTTATGACAAAAAAAGTTATCTTGTGAGCCCTAGGATAGGGTAGACAAGAGTCATAAAATCTCCTAGCCTTGGAGTCTCGGACTTTGGGCAGGGCATCTGTTTAAAATCATAGGGGCATTCTACTAAACCATCCAAGGGAGGCGAACAAGGGAAAAACAACTGGTTTGCCAGTCCAACTTCTTGATGTTGAAAGCATATACGAAGCTGCCATTTTTGCTCTCTATCCTGGAACTCTGGCATTTAGCCAACCTCAAACCAAAGTCACAAGAGAATAATGGCATTATGTTCTTTGATGAAATGAACATGGTCTTCCAAAACTAGCAAACATTGTATTCTCCACTAAAATTCCCTCAAAATAAAATATATGGTGGGTGAAATGAATTAATAGCTGATAGTACTTATTCTTAAACTCCTAGATTTGAGGAATATAACTGCCTATTTTTACTTCTCAAAACATTTTGCATTTTAGAATAACCCCATTTCGGACTACGCTCATTTGAAACCCAGAAGCCCAGAGGAAAGAAAACAAGAACGTCCCTTAGCTCTGTGGTTCTCAATGAGGGGCACTTTTGTCCACCAGGGAACACTTGGCAACGTCTGGAGATTTTTTTGGTTGTCACAACTTGGAGGGGTGGTGCTAGTGGCATTTAATGGGTAGAAGCTAGGGATGCTGCTAAATATCCTTCAAGGCACAGGACATCCCCCGACAACAGAGAATTGTCCAGCCCCAAATGTGAATAATGCCAAGGTTGAGAAATCCTGCCTTAGTACTCAAGGCTTGAGGTGCTTCCAATCACCCTTCTTTTAACAGCAAGCACTTACTGAAGCTTACTGTGTATCCAGTGTATCCTGGGGACTGTGAGTTCAGAGGTCTGCTCTGGAGGACTTGCCAGTCCATTCAAGGTCAAAACTGAGCCAAGTACAACAAGGAAAACGTGTTAGCAAAGGCATATATGATGCCTTTCGGCAACACAGGAGAGGGAAAGAGTAATCGACAATGAGAAGTGGTTAAGCGTTTCCAAGGATTGAATTGCCATCCTTTGTTAATTTATTCACTTAACAAAATTTATTAAACAACCAAGATGTGCCAAGCTTTGTGCTGTCTGGAGATAACGATGTTCTGTGACTCCTTGATTGGTGGTTTTGGATGAAGCCAATCCTTTGAAAACTCATTTGATTGAAAACCCTTCCTCTATCCAGATAGATTTGAGGTGTTTTTCCTTGTGCACAAGTAGTAATATTTCAAACTGATTTCCTCGTCTCCTGGGTTCCTTGGATTTGCCTGAGAGACTGCCCAGGGTGGGAGGCCATAAAGGGGGGGCATGTTAATATGATGGACTTCAGCTTCTCCCATCCCTACCTCTGCCCCTCTTCAACAAAGCAGTTCCGTTTCTTACCTGTGTACATATAATGAAGTACTTTAAAGGATCCTTTTTTTAAAAGTTTAAAAATCATTGGCTTAAGGAATTCACATTGCCATGGTAGAAACGAAGATAACACTGACATGAGTTTTTAAGGACAACATGGTATAACAGGAGGAATATTACACAGGCAATAAGAAGCCCAGGTTCTAGTCCAACTCTGCTCTTTATAAGTTGACTGACCTTGGGCAAGGAGCTTCATCTTGCCAGGCCTCAGATTCTTCATCTGCAAAAGGCAATGATTATTTTAAATTATCTCTGAGGCAGCTTTCAGTTATAAGATGCTATTGTGTAATTATATGATAATTCTGATAAAATAAACAGGAAGAGAAAGCATTTGCATATGATAAGGGCAAATAAAATCCTTAACCTAAAGGTTAGTTGGCATTGTCATTTAGTCCTATTCTATGAAAATGGAAACTTCAAATTTGAATCCAAGTAGTAAGCTGGTATACAGAAAGTGAAACTTCCTAGTGTTCCATTCAAGGTCTGAGAAACATCCTTAGATCTTTCGTTGGTCTCACTTAACACACAAAGCAGAAAAAAAATCACTGCTCTCAAGATGACATGTAAATATTGAAGAGCAATGGAAGATATTTATAAGAGAACTCTGCATTTAACGTACAGAGTATACGGTTCAGTGGTTTCATCCAGGCATCTGGCAAAACACCAGATGCACAACACAGTCGGCCCTCTTTTGCTGGTGATCTGGCCTACCCAGGAGAAGCTACTGAAGGGCAACAATCAAGCAGGAGAGGAGAGCCTTATTTCCCTTTTCCTTTACCTTAACAGGCTGCACGACCTCCTTAAGTCACACAACTCTGCTTGCAACTGTGCTGGCTTTAACTCATCAGATGAGCGTGTTTCTGATAACAAGAACTATCACTCCTTTCATTCATCCACTCGTTCAACAGAGATTTATTGAACTGCTATGTGCCCCAGAGGTTAGGTGCCCTCTTGTTCTTACTACGAACCCCTCAAGTTGAAGATGGTTCTAAAATGATGACCAGTGACCCTTCCTGCGATCTGCATTGTCCAGAAGCATTCTATTTTCTGAAACCACAAGTCACCGAACCATAGCATTGCAATTTTCCCTTTTTATGTTTTATAACTCCATGAAGTCACGTCTCCCCTGGGCTATCGGAACAGTTCAGCTGAGCCTGAAACCTACCAAGAGAGAAGAAATTAGAAAAAGAGGGGAGAGTTAATGGCAAAACCTATTAGCATGGCGCCACCCCTACAGGACCAACAGGTTCTGTGATATCCTTACAGGCTTGGTTAGTGAGGCATGCTTCCCTGGGGAGGTGCTGGGATGGCCAGTCTCTCTAAAGGACCTGCCAGGCCAAACTTCCTGGAGAAAAACCCACTATCCATAAAACACATTTTGAGTAACACCAAAGTGCACAGTGACCCTTAGCTTTCTTCTTCTGAACAAATTGTTTAAAGACCAAGATGTGTTGGGGAGATACCGGGCACTGGAGAATTAGCAGCAGGTGCTATTTATAGAGCCACTGGGCTCTGCAGAGTTCCCTTTGCCCAGGGAAAGCCATTAATCTTCTCCAGCAAAAGAAAAAAGAAGTAATAAACTTAATAATGATTTAGAGTAAAGGAGGGAGGAACGCACTGAGGCTAATACTAAGGTGGATCTAAGCCAAGAGATTAGTTTCTCCCTGTGGAAAACAGCACGCACACATGCACACACATGCGCACACGCACACACTCAAACATGCAGGCAAGCCTGTTCCCTCCCATCTCCCTAAACCCACTGCTCCTATTCAGCCTCTCAAAAGAAGCAGTTAAATGGCTTTTCTTTTTCTGAGGCTGACAGACATATGTCTCCAAATTACACACTGCTATAAAGAATACTGTCTAGATATGCTGCACTTAAAACAGGAAAGCCAAGGCATCCAGGGCTTATTAAATCCCACAGTCTTGTTGCTTACTGTGCCCAATAAACAAAATGGAATGAATTAATTCCTAGCCGATTACCAAGAAAATGCCAAGATGTATTTAAAAACATTTATATTTCAGCACAGTTTAACTCACGTTCCAGCGTGAAGACCTCGTATGTCACAAGAAGCTTGAGAAAAAGGTTTCTGTTTTCATACACAAGAGATTTGGCCAGGTATATGAGCATTAAAGCTTCTATCCAATAAAGGGTCTTTTGCATTAAGAAATTCCCTTTTTTTGTAAAGTTCTCGTGAACTGCAAACATAAATTAAGATGAGCAAGATACACAAAGAGAGAACTTTTTTTTCCAAAAAGATGCTTAAAAATAAACACACTTCCAAAGGAAGTGACTGTCCTCATTTAAGTCTTTAATGTTCTCAGAGTGCCAGTTAGTGGGAAGTATTTTCATTGCAAACAATTCTGCCTTTTTAAATGTTAAGTATCCTTTATTCCTGGACACCAACCAGAGACAATAGAAAGAAAGAGAGACCTGGGCATCCAGGCAGAAAACAGGCCTTGTAACGCAGCCAAAATGAATTTAGAATTCTTGTGCAATACAATGTTAAGGCAGGAGCGTTGAGCAGAACTGTGTAATGAACTCCAAGTGGCTGCCTTTCAGATCTCAAGAGCTGAAACTGACTTGACGCCGGGGACCGTTGCTTCCCCCGCTCAAGTATTCAAGTGACTATGGCACCCGAGAATAACAATGAGAAAGGCACAAAGACCACCACTTCAGCGCGGTGTTCACGGATGGAGACGGGCCAAATGGGCAGAGGCAACAGACCCCAAAAGCACTTTGTGTGTAACAGTTGTTAAAATTTGACATAGCCTAAATGTCACAAAAAAAAAATCAGGGATGGATGGCCATCGAGTAAGTTCGTGTCACTTTGGGGAAGCTCTTTGATGCAAGAATGCTAGATACTTCACATTAATATCACATAAGAAGGAGAAGAGTATATCACAGGACTTTAAGTAAAACTTCTCTTATTAGACATGAAATTGTCATTATGTTGACTAAATTGTTAGTTATATGAAAAACATGTCATGATTTATTTATGTTAATAATGCCTATTCTCTCAGTTATTGTTCGTCATGACAAAGCTGTAAAGTACACATGGCAGGCATTGTTATCTTTACTCTGCAAAAAGGAAGCTGTAGTGTAGAGAACTGATTGTTCCGTGTGAATAGGATGCTAATAGCCCCCATGCTGGAACCTGGGTGTCTTGCTCTCTATTTTACTGATCATTATGCCATAGCAAATTTCACATAGAACACAAAGTCTCCAAATGAGTCTAAATGTCTCTAAATGCAGTTATGGTGTCATTGGGTCAACTGGTTGGAACACGGTGCTGATAAGTCAAAGACAATACCAACTGTAGGCCAAACTGTAAAAAGGAACAACTCGTCTTGCTCAGTTTCATGGCCACAAACCACATCCCTAACTCTATTCAGCTACTTCACAAATATATACTTGGGATCAAAAGTATTTGAAATAAGGCAAGAGGATGGATAGATAGATCAGCAGAGATTTCTTATCATAAATGGGGGAAGAAAAAAAATCAAGATAATTTTGAATTACTTGTAAGTCAATGACAAGTTTTCATAATAAAAGACATTACATCACCATAAGGTCACAAAAATAAAATTAATTTAGTTTTCTACCCGTATGGGAGAACAGAATACCACACCAATAGCATAGTCCTCGCCTCCTGTTACTGCCAAGACTTTCATACTTAACTCATTCTCCAAACACAATTACCCTGATACTTTGTACAATCATAACCCAAAGGATAGAACTCAGATAAGGCAGAATTGCCTTTGTTCCCATTGAAGGCAGTTTAGAACTTTCTCCTTATAAGAGTTTCAACAATTATAAGGACCCGTGGCTCAATTTCACAGATGACATTATGGTGAGACTCCATCAATGGCTAGTCCACAGTGCCATTGGCATCACACTACGGTTTTTTTTTCTGACAATTTCTTTATTTTCTGTGTAATGGCCAATGCCTCTAATTTACATTTCCCACTTTTGGCAAACGCCCTTTAAAAAACTTGCTGACTAAATAGAAATGTTCCAGAAACTAGTTAATAAAGGTAAGAAGCATTCCCATTTTTACTTCCTCTCATACAGGATGATCTGTTTCTGAACACGCTTTTTCAAGGCTATGAACAGACCCATACCCTTCTTCCATCATGTGAGTTTCATCCTGTGGGGGTTTGTTTTGATGGCTGCTCCATCGTGAACGTAATTCAGAGCAACATGCATTTTTTACCTACTCAGGTTTGTACGATGCAGGATTTTATCAGAGGGAGAGAGGAAGAGGGGAGAGGGCCGAAACAGTGCCATACTCTGGATATGAGAATAATATGGAATTTCAGAATATCTGTATTCTAGAAGAAAACTCTGGTGATGGCTCAAAATAGCAACATGAAGTATGGAACCCTGAGAGCCCACTTTTTAAATGTCTTATCTCTTCCTGGATTACAGACCTAGTTAGAGACAGTGGGCAGATTAACCTCTATAGTCTGCTCTAAATTAGGTCCTTCGCTACTACTCAATATTATATCAATAAGGTTTCATGATAGTATCAAATGAATAATGCTTTGTGTCAAAGTTTTCCCATTTATTTTTCAGAGATTCCCTGCCATTGATTACAGGGAAAAAAACTAGCCCTGCTGATTTGTGTTTCTAGTAGTCATTTCTGTAGATACTGTAGGGTCCCTAGGCAGTGCATGAACATGTTACTACTAAAAACAGGCAGTAGGGACCCTACTAAGAGGATTCAACCTGAAGGGAAGAAGACAAGCTAAGAATCTGAGTTTCGTGTCAAAAGAATGGGTGAAATCAAACACATTTAATTCTCTCTTTGTTTAATCTCACAGATTGTGCCATTTCCACATATACATATCAACATTTGTTTTAGGTGAAAATAAGCAAAAACAGCAAATTTACATATGGCTATCCAACATTGTAGTTAAGATATGCCCCATGGAAAGGTGTTTTTTTCATAAGATCTGTGAATAATACTATAAAATAAATCCTTACACTGAAAATAGCCTGTTTTTCTTAAAATACAGGAAAGTTCATGGTCTAGATGGCTTTTAAAACTCATCTCTGGGTTCTCATTGAGAGTTTGACAGGAGGAAGATGCGCACCCCTCACAGAGAGTGTAGCCAACTTCAACACCCCTTAGGAAGCTGTCGGTCCACCCACAGCACCCGTGAAGGTGGAGATGGCGTCCTGGAGGCGAAGTCCTCCATGTAACACGGCTACTGAGAAGGTAAGAAATAATCCATGTGGCAAGGAGGTGACACACGTTGTTCCACTTCGCTTTCCCAGCCTGCAGTACCAACCAGAAGAACAGGAATGGTGGCACCAGCCTGACAACACCAGCATACTTTACCATGCGCCCCCAAGCAGGTGGATGAGTGCCTCCTTGAAAGGTTGATTAATCAGTAATTCAGGGAGATCAAAATCACAAAATTAAAAGACAAAGTTCAATCAGATCCTTTAACAGAAGGAATGTCCTAATTGCCACCGTGCCCAGGACAGGATATGAAGGCAGTGTGAAAGGCAGGCAGGCCACTCCTTCCCTCACCTGGCGGAAGTGATTTAGCAAGTCGCTTTACAGCGAAGCCCGAAAGGTTCCCCACCCCAAACCCCCAAAAGATTGCAGTCCACCAGACTCTCCCTCTTGCTGCCAAGTAAGGCTGCCGTGCCGGCAAACTGCTAGGATTTACTTCCCTAAGAATTGTCAGACAGACATATCAAAATTCTCACACTGCATCCTAATGGACACACGAAGATTCATAATTTGGCAACAGTCTCGGGTCCTGCTTGACACTCATCAATGGCCAATTCGTGAAAGCAGGACTGCTCCCGCAAATGGTATCCAGTTCCGTGCGAAGAGTGACAACATTCACACAGTCCCCCATCCGGCTGTCCTGAATTTCATGACAGTCGCACACCAAGACGGCTCCGACGCCTGATCCTGGAGCTAAGGACACGCTGTATCCAGTCCGAGGCCCTGAGCTGCAGTGTCTTGTTGGCACCCACACGGTGGCCACTGCTCTGGCACAGGTCTCTGCCTCACGCTCTGGAACTGCATCCTCAGACCAGAACACAGTGAAGCCATTTAGGCAACTGCTCTGCTCTCAGGCAGTGTTCAAAAGATGGGAGCTGGATTCTGAACCTTCCTCAGCATGTATTTACCTCTGGCTAATGACGACGCTTTTGTGACTATTAGTAGAGACGTTATCTCAACAGCTTTCAACTTGGCTTGATGAATCATGTAGAATGTTTACTTGGGCTTTTTACATTCTACTCTG
Source organism: Equus quagga (assembly GCF_021613505.1). Taxonomy (NCBI): domain Eukaryota; kingdom Metazoa; phylum Chordata; class Mammalia; order Perissodactyla; family Equidae; genus Equus; species Equus quagga. The sequence goes on along the minus strand of NC_060268.1, from coordinate 170,949,302 downwards.
AATAATATTGAGTCTCTCGTATGTGTTGCTTAAATATGCTTAGCTTTCTCAGTGATGTCACATGAAGCATGTTTTAAAAAAATGTTTTCATCTCACAACTACATTCTGCTGGGACAAGCCAGATGCTTATTTGCTTCTGTCCCCTTGCAGGTGTTTTGAACGAGAAACCAGAGTTGATGCTACAACTTAACTAAGTAAAGCCAGTGAGGTATTACTGGATTACCCTACACCCAGTAAACAGCATCATATTTGTTTTCCCTACCTTTAAGAGGACATTTACTCCAATTTTTTTCTTAGGCAAGATTATCTCATCATTTTATAATTTCTGGGGAATGTAGAAAACTCCAAGGCCATTCTGTTAAATGCTATATTACCGCTTCCAGATGAGGAAACTGAGGACCTATTTGTTAAAGGATCACAGTGGCAGAGCGAGGTAAGGTCATATGGAAATTCATTGTCCATGTATTAAAACTCAGTTGAATGTGAGTCCCTCCTCACTGAGATGAGACCAGAGCCTAGCACCCCATCAACCTGACCCAAAAGAGAGAGTTGGATTGGCTGATAAGAATTTCAGTGCAGTCATCATAGGAAAACCACAGTCGTACAAGGCAAACTCTTCATGGGCACATTTCCCTATGCTGGATATTATTTTTATCTTCTGTTTTTCATCTTCATCACTTCCCTAACTCAGTTGCTTTCAGTGTCTTTTGGAATTAAGTGAGTTTTGTAATTAGACAATGAGAGATGACAAAAAAAAAAATCAGAAGGAGTAGATCTTAAAAATTCTCATCATAAGAAAAAAATATGTAACTATGGGCCATGATGGATGTTAACTAGACTTATTGTGGTGATCATTTTGCAGTGTATACATATATCAAATCATTAGATTGTACACCTAAAACTAATACAATGTTATATGTCAATTATACCTCAATAAAAAAAATCAGGAATGAACTAAGGAAGTCCAAAAATTGCAGTCCTCTAAATTAAAAAATACGTATATATGTGTGTGTGTGTGTGTGTGTGTGGATGTATATGTGTATATACGTATATGAATTAACAAGTCAATAATGGGAGTGTCACATTTGTCTTTTTAAACAATTTTCATGGCTTATTAGCAATTGAAACATTAGCACAAATGAATACACTTAGCACAGTCTGCCAAATTTAGGTGCATTTGGGGTGTGGGATCTCTGTAAGTCTATATGGTGAATGTACTTGGGATATTTCACAGCAATGTAAAGAGCACAGCTCTAGTTCTCTGGATAGAACTGTAGCTGCTTGAGCTGACGCGCCCTCACTCCCAATTTCGTGCCACGTCCGGCTCTCCACCCTACCCAACAACGTCTGTGAGATGCTGTTTGTAAATTTGCATAAAACAAACATAATACTTAAGAAAACTGAGCGATAACGTATATGATATTAATATACAATATTATACAGAACATACAATAATAATGTCAAACGGAAAGCCTGGCTGCAAAAGAGAAAAGTAACAGAACTTATGTGGCCTTCATAGCGGGATTAAAAGCTGCCCTTAAGCGACACCTGGTGATCCTACACCCCCAAATCTCTTTGCATTTCACAGATGTTTCATGATCGTTGGCCTTTAAGGGCGCTTAGTCTTTCGGCAGTGGGAGCCCTGCAGACCCAACACAATGATTTGCCAGAAAGGAGGGGTGAGGTTTTTCTGGTGAGAGGAGTTTTGTTCCAAAGGGAAACATCCCTGCAGATACATTGATTGGATATTTGAAAACTATTCAACGATTAGCTTATACTGTGCTTAAAGTGGAATCGGGAAGGTCCTCCCTGCCTAAATGTGTTAAGACTGAGTGCCTCTGGGGAAAAAAAAGGAAGAAAAAGAAATTCTCATTTTTATTTGTCTCGTCAATTGACAAATCAGTAGCAGGTGCTGGATGATGGATTTCTCTTTGCAGTATTGTTGCTCAGGTATAATTGCTGACGTCTTTCAAACAGAATACATGTCAGTGAAAACATAAATAGGTAACCATCATAGCTAGTCAAGGAGGATTCTAGGGGAGTCTTTTCAAATGACCTTACCTCAAATATCATCTTTTACTGACGTCTGAGTGCTCTCTCAGCACAGAGAGCAGCTCCCTGTATTGAAAGGCTATAACTGTTCTGTGACGGAACAATTGATCTTCCTTTCTGATATGACTTCACATAACACACCGAGATTCACAACCCACATCCGTCAATACAAAGTGATTTTTAAAGAGCTCAGATTGGAGTCATTTTTGGGCCACATACGTGCATAAATATCCGTCATTGATTTTTTTATTCCTAAGACTAAAAAATAATAAGCACATCGTAATAAGATTAACTTCTTTGTTTGATGAAAAGTTTTCCTACTTTATACTGTGTCATGTTCTTTTCAAGCTGAAAATACTAGTAACTACCAACCCCCTGGGAAGAGTGGACACAGGGATGTGGATTTCCCGCTTGGATTTTAATAATTGCGTATTCATGGAAATTACTATTCTATTTTTTTAATTAAAGAACCTTGCCGTCAAAATGCTCTCCTGAGCGTCGTTTTGAGATAGGTAGCACGAACCCAGTTCGAGATGGAAAGAGGCCGCACAATGCGCTTATTAAGGTACTTCCCTGGCGGACCACTGCGGAATATCATAAAGGGTGACTCGTCACATCTGCATCAAGTTATGAAAAAAGTACGGCTTGTTAACCTGCTGTTTGGAAACCAGAACACTTTTATCAGTTCATATAATTGCTAACCCCTTATTCACTGCTCAACACTGCAGAGTTCTTTGCCTCCTAAGATCCCACTAATTGCTGACAGATTTGATTTCTCCCTGACAGCAGGAGTCCTGTTTCTGGCCTTTACATCAAGTAATTGCTTTATTTTTCTCCCTCTGCTCTAAAAAACGGAATTCCCTTCTCCCCTGCTTGAACTCCTTTAATGGCTTCTTTCTCTGTTATTAAATCCTTGCCATTTAAATCACATTTAGCGATGTTTTGAATAACTGATTCCAATTACTAAAGCTCTTACCAAGAAGCAGCTGAAAACGCAAGTCATTACTTGCCCACAGACAAGCGGCTCTACCTTGCAGCCAAGTCTCGGGTGAACTGTATTGTGTTTCTCCTCAGTACGGGGCAATTTATACGCACAGGAGGCTGATGTTCAGCAAATAGACAGCCGCCGGAGCTCTCCTGCACTATCATTTGGGCATAATAGATATTAGACTTTATATTTATTTTATAAATAGCCCAATTCCTGAAAGAAATCATTCCCTTCTTCCCATAGTGGCCGGGGTAGGTCACTTGGAACAACAGTAGAGATGAGCAGCTGACCGCTCCATGACCCACCGTGAGGCTGGTTGCTCTTCAAAGGTCTAGCCTAACCCACGGCGGCGGGCCCCAACAAAACAGCGGACCCGAGCGCCAGGCCTGCCAAGCACAGCACTCAGCTGCGTCAGATTTTGCTTTGACAGTCCACAGTTTGTTTTCCCTTGACATTGTGGAGTTAAAAAAAATCTCTGCCATCTTGTCTTCCCCTTCTTCCCACGCTGTTGGGTGTTGCTGTCCTTTTTTGTGTTTTGATTTCCTTGGCAAAGGGACGCATCTGATAAATTTCATGACAGGACCATATTTCTGTTATCAACTCATCATTTCAGGCTTTGGGTAGATCCTGTTTCTCAATCACATGGGGTGTAAGATGACCAGAAATTCTACTCTGCTCATTTTGGTAAATCTAATCTGACATACTATTTTGGTCTCACTAATATTGTATATTTTCTTGCTACATTTGTAGTGATGAAACATGATTTTGTTGGGAATGACATTTCACGCAGGAAAGCCTCTGTTACACAAGGTAATTTAGCAGGCGTGGCAGAATTTATACCTTTTCGGCCTTCTTACTTTAAACAATGAGTAACCAATTAATTGTATGAACACATGTATAACGTGTTGAGTTTAAACAGTTCACCATGTAATCTTGACACAGTCTGGCCATCACAGCTACCAGGCATATTTGACTTAACGAACTGACAAATGTGAAGGCGGGCTCATACTTCTCATTTTACTCATTAACTGGATGTCTCAGCTGTGACTGGGGCTAAGGAAGGTTATTACTAATTTCAAACTTGAGATTGTTAGAGAAATGGAAAGGTCTCTCAATTTTATATAGTACGTCTAAATGTGAAAAGAGTTTTGTGTGTGAGGCTGTATTCAAGAGGTTTAATAAATATCGTCACTATTAAAATAAATGATTCATGTGACAGTTAATTCTGCTCTATATTGTACTTGATTTTTCCCTACTTCAGGGGTCCTCCAACAGAGCTATAAGTAAATTCTATACAAAATAGAGTGGTAACTTTTCTTCCTAAAATCATGGACATTTGGTTTCCATCTTTGTGTTGAAGTAGGTAATTTAAGTAGGTAATGTCACTTGAAATCCATTATTCTATTATTTGACCCTCTTCAAAATGATGACACAAGCACAAGTAGCTAGAAGAATTTAAGTGAGGTGTCAGAGTGACAGTGTTTCCGAGGCCTCACCCTGCCTGACGTCCCCGTGGTGATGCGGGTGGGGCAGAGGCACACAGAGAGCCGAGCAGCAAATGCACCTGGGATTTTGTCTTTCACAATTTTAAACATTGCCTCTTAAATTATTTATGTTTGATATTTGTGAAAAGTGCTACCTTGGATGGCCCAGAAACACTAGTTTTCTATTTGTATGTGGACAAGGATGCCAGGGGGCCGGCACTGCCCATCCTGGAGACTGTATTATTAATGTGCTTCGAACTTCAACTCCATTACCTCATTCCCCTCATCCAGCCTCAGAACCAGGGTGGTGCTGATTCATCCATAGGGACAAAAACCTTGTTATGATTCTGGGACTGAGTACATATCAGCAGAAATAGTCTAACCTCCCCAGCATCTGTTATAAATTGGTAGCCTTCCATTTCTGCCCAGCACCCTGCCTACCTCTTACCTCCTTATCTGCTCTTTATTGAGAAATTCATTTGCAAAGGAGCTGCCAAAACCTCAGTGCTTCTCTTATGAAGGTTCCCCAAGGAGCTCTGTGGGGCAAACGGTGTACTGCAGGGCTCATCAAGACAGTGCAACTTTTGGGCTTTAAGTACCAACCTCATCAGGTCAGCCTGATGGGGGACAAGGAGAGTCTTATTAGAGCCATTTCAGTGGTGATAAAACAGGATGAATCGTCACTACAATGACAAAGTTGTAATGTACATGAATGGTTCCTATAGTGGTTCAGGGCTCAGACTCAGGAGCCAGACTGCCTGGATTGGAAATCTGCTATTTGTAAGCTGTGTAAGCTTGAGCAAGTCTTTTCAGGTGCCTAGTCTTTCACTCTCTATGTCCTCATCTCCGGTGGGGATGATTATAATAGCTCTGCCTCATAAGATGGAGGACTGTGTGAATTAAGCCTGGAGAACACTGAGAGCGGTCATGGCATGGTATAGACTTCAAAGTTACAGCTTTCATTAGTCAACCTTAGCACTGCAGCTCCCTGATCATCTCCCCTCCCTAAATGGTACTCCCTTCCCCTTTCCTGCTGGAAGCACCCAGTGTCCTCTGCGATATGCTTTTTCCTTCCCTATCAAAACTCATGCTCTAAGACTTTATTTAGCTTAAGAAAGAAAATGACTGATAGGTTATTCTTACCAGGGGTACCTGTGCATTAACAGGGATCTAAAACTAGCATAAAAGAGATAGAAATAGTGTTCTCTCAGGTGCCAGCTAAGAGGTTTGTAGGTATAGGGGTATAGGAGGGGTCTTCCTAGGGTCCTGAAATCATGCTGTTCTGGGAGGCTGCCTCCTTTGTCTATGTGTTGAAGGTTACCCTGACTGTTGGACTCTCCCTGCGGAAAGAGAAAGATGTTCATCCATCACATTATTTTGCTGAACAGCCCTGCCTAGCCCACAGTGCTTTTTGATCTGCCTGTCTGCACCTAGAAAATCCTCTGATGAGAAGGAGATGAAATTGGTGAACTGCTTCCTGGGCATGGAGTCAGCACCATCCTTCCCTTGGTTGAAAAGATGCAACTTGACAGTCAGATCCTACTCATTGGAGTTCACGACAAGGGTAAAGGACAGTTTGCAAAATGCTTTCATTTGCATTTCATCACATTTTACAGATGTTTCATCATTCCATATGGCAAAGTTTCTTTTTGATCCGGCATATCTCCATGGAGTAGTATCAACAAGGATGGAGGAACTTGCATCTTTCTTCAAAACTCAGGCTTCTTTTGAAGACAAGTTTCATGTAAGTGTCATTTTGTTTTGTTTAGTCTAGGAGAGGTGCTACGGATCGAGGAAGAGCGGCCGTGAAGGAGCCAGTGCATGCTGCCTTTCCTCAGGACAAGGGAGCTGTCCTGCTGGTCTGGGGGAATGTGCCCTGGACTAGGATTCAGGAGACCTGGCTTCCCGCTGGGTGGCCTTGGGCAAGTCCTCTCCTTCTGGCCTGAGTCTCTTTAGTCACAGAGCATTGAACTAAATGATTCCCACCGTCCTTTCCATCTTCAACATTTAATGTTTTGAAATAAATCAGTCTTCTGTTTCTAGGAATCCAGATTTCGCTTGCTTATCCTTTATCACTAGGTAGTCTCCTAGAGAGAGAAGCACACATACTATTATTAAAGAGTAATAAAATATTCTAAAGAATTGTATCAGACTCTGTGTGTGTGTGTGTCTGTCTGTGTGTGTGCGTGTGCACATATGTGTATGGACGTATTCATCCCTAGTTGCTCACTCTAAGCTAGCTCCACGAAGACCATCATTGCTTCTCTAGAGCTAACCTTCATAAGATATTTTATTTTATTATTTTATTTTTTTATTTTTATTTTTTCAGATTGGCACCTGAGCTAACAACTGTTGCCAATCTTTTTTTTTTTTTCTGCTTTATCTCCCCAAATCCCCCCGGTACACAGTTGTATATCCTAGTTGCAGGTCCTTCTATTTGTGGCACGTGGGACGCCACCTCAAGGTGGCCTGATGAGCGGTGCCATGTCCGCGCCCAGGATCTAAACCGGGGAAACTCTGGGCCGCCGAAGCGGAGCATGCGAGCGTAACCACTAGGCCACGGGGCCGGCCCCGAGATATTTTGAAAGAGCATCCAAGAGGCACTCTGGGCTTATCAGAGTACAGTGCCTCAGAGGTACAGTGTTTCCCTAAATATTTCATGCCATTTATGAGAAGGAAGGAAACTGATAAGGCTATTGCATCCTTACCTCTGGAGTTCTCCAAGGAGATAATTCTGCACAGCTTTCGCATTTGAAATCAGCCTTGGAACTCATCAGGAAGATACCATTATTTTCTTCCACAGTAAATATTTTTGACTGGAACTTAAAGAGAGACCAGACAATAAAATACATTTATTATTTATTAATAATTTATTAATACCATATATTATTATATAATAGCATATGTTATATATAATATGTTATACATTATTGTATATTATATGTTATATATAACCCATCATAATATATATAATATAATGTTATTAATAATAATAGTTATAGAGCATCAACATTGACTAGAATAGTTGGGTTCTTGAGAGTTTGTCAGTTCTTTATAACCCGGTAAAACCATCATGAAATTCATTTGGAGCATTTCATCTAACAGATCACATCTGTGCCCTTAATGAATAGTAATTAAAACTCACAGCAGCATTCCCATTAGGTGACAGAGGGTTATTATACACACTTTCTGAAATAGATAGACTTTGGACCATGTCGCCTGCCCTTCTATGTGGGTGTCAGCACTCAGGAAGAAACTGAGACTTAATTCTAATTTTTCCATTTCTGGAGGACTAGGTACTCTTTTCAAAATAACTGGTAAGTCTGAGAATCAAAATTCTGACCTGGTTATTTGCCGCTATCGCATGGAGTGGTGGAAAAGTACCTGTGGCAGATTCCAGCCCTGGTTCTTTAAGTGTGGTGTATTGACCTAGAGTAAGACATTCATCCTCTCTGATCCTCAGTTCCTCATTTGCAGAACGAGAAGTTGGATTAAATCCTGCCCAAGATCACATTTAGCTCTAATAAGCACTGCATTTCTCTCTGCCCCAATACTCCTGGCATCAGCCACTGAGGCCAGCAACATTTTCCTGTAGCCCCTGAGCCACCTGTCCTTGGGAATAGACTCTTTCCATTGAGAAAAACACAAACAGTTGCTGAGGACCTACCCCTTCGCCTCAGTTCCTTCTTGTTCGAGGGCTGATGCCTCTTTCCCACCTTATCTTGCCTGACTCTGCCTGCGTGGATGATGGATCCTCAACTGCCTTCTGTTATTGGCGTCTTCTGGGTGGGCCCCGTCTGCTGTCAACGAGCAGGCTCTGACCTACTGTTTCCAGTGAACTTCTTAGCTATGGTGATACTTCATGGGTCTAAACTCTTTTTGCCTTCCTCATCCTTTCCTTGACTTCCTTGGGCCCTGGTCCAGCTCTTAAAGGCTGTTGCTAGTCCCCAAGGTGGCAATGATTTCTCTTAGCAAGATCTGTTTTATTTGGGTTCCTCCAGAATCTGACTCTGAAACAAGGATTCAAATGTGTGGGGAAGTGGGGAAAAGAGATAGGGAGGCAATTCAACCAAAAGCGGAACATTATCAAGCGAGTAAATAACTAGCCCTTAATCCCTACAGGGGACTCTGGAAAACAGAGTTATACTCCTGAAGGGGAAGAGAGCTGGGGTATTTACCAATTACTATTATCATTCAGCTGAAGGGAGAGACTTTTTTTTTTTTCCATTTCTTTTTTTTTTAATTGAGTTAATGATAGGTTACAATCTTGTGAAATTTCAGTTGTACATTAATGTTTGTCATTCGTGTTGTAGGTGCACCACTTCACCCTATGTGCCCACCCCCCACCCCACCTTTCCCCTGGTATCCACTAAAGTGTTCTTAGTCCACATTTTTAAATTCCTCATATGAGTGGAGTCATACACAGATTGTCCTTCTATATCTGGCTTATTTCACTTAACATAATTCCCTCAAGGTCCATCCAAGTTATTGCAAATGGAATGATTTTGTTCTGTTTTGCAGTTGAGTAGTATTCCATTGTATATATGTACCACATCTTCTTTATCCATTCGTCTGTTGATGGGCATTTAGGTTGCTTCCATGTCTTGGCTATTGTAAATAACGCTGCAATGAACATTGGGGTACATAGGACTTTTGGGATTGCTGACTTCAAGCTCTTTGGATATATACCCAGTAGTGGGATGGCTGGATCATATGGTAGTTCTATTTTTAATTTTTTGAGGAATCTCCATACTGTTTTCCATAGTAGCTGAACCAGTTTGCATTCCCACCAGCAGTGTATGAGGGTTCCTTTTTCTCCACAACCTCTCCAACATTTGTTACTATTAGTTTTAGATATTTTTGTCATTCTAATGGGTGTAAGGTGATATCTTAGTGTAGTTTTGATTTGCATTTCCCTGATGATCAGTGATGATGAGCATCTTTTCATGTGCCTATTGGCCATCCGTATATCTTCTTTGGAGAAATGTCTGTTCATGTCTCCAGCCCATTTTTTGATTGGGTTGTTTGATTTTTTGTTGTTGAGTTGTGAGAGTTCTTTATATATTATGGATATTAAGCCTTTGTCAGATATATGACTTGCAAATATTTTTTCCCAGTTAGTGGGTTGTTTTTTTGTTTCAATCCTGTTTTCATTTGCCTTGAAGAAGCTCTTTAGTCTGAGGAAGTCCCATTTGTTTATTCTTTCTATTGTTTCCCTTCTCTGAGAAGGCATGGTCTCTGAAAAGATCCTTTTAATACTGATGTCAAGGAGTGTACTGCCTACGTTTTCTTCCAGAAGCCTTATGGTTTCAGGTCTCACCTTTAGGTCTTTGATCCATTTTGAGTTTATTTTGGTGAATGGTGAAAAAGAATGGTCAATTTTCATTCTTTTACATGTGGCTTTCCAGTTTTCCCAGCACCATTTGTTGAAAAGACTTTCTTTTCTCCATTGTATGCCCTCAGCTCCTTTGTCGAAGATAAGCTGTCCATAGATGTGTGGTTTTATTTCTGGGCTTTCAATTCTGTTCCATTGATCTGTGCACCTGTTTTTGTACCAGTACCATGCTGTTTTGATTACTGTAGCTTTGTAGTATGTTTTGAAGTCAGGGGTTGTGATGCCTCCCGTTTTGTTCTTTTTTCTCAGGATTGCTTTAGAAATTCGGGGTCTTTTGTTGCCCCATATGAATTTTAGGATTCTTTGTTCTAATTCTGTAAAGAATGTCATTGGGATTCTGATTGGGATGGCATTGAATCTGTAGATTGCTTTAGGTAGAACGGACATTTTAACTATGTTTATTTTTTCAATCCATGTATATGGAATGTCTTTCCATCTCCTTATGTCATCATCCAATTCTCTCAGAAAGGCCTTGTAATTTTCATTATATAGGTCCTTCACTTCCTTAATTAAATTTACCCCAAGGTATTTTATTCTTTTTGTTGCGATTGTGAATGGTATTGTGTTCTTGAGTTCTTTTTCTGTTAGTTCGTTATTAGAGTATAGAAATGCTACTGATTTATGCAAATTGATTTTGTACCCTGCAACTTTGCAGTAGTTGTTGATTACTTCTAAGAGTTTTCCAATGGATTCTTTGGGGTTTTCTATATATAAGATCATGTCGTCTGCAAACAGCGAGAGTTTCACTTCTTCCCTCCCTATTTGGATTCCTTTTACTCCTTTTTCTTGCCTGATTGCTCTGGCCAGGACCTCCAGTACTATGTTAAATAAGAGTGGTGATAGAGGGCATCCTTGTCTCGTTCCTGTTTTCAGGGGGATGGCATTCAGTTTTTGCCCATTGAGTATAATGTTGGCTATGGGTTTGTCATATATGGCCTTTATTATGTTGAGGTAGTTTCCTTCTATGCCCATTTTGTTCAGAGTTTTTATCATAAATGGCTGTTGGATCTTGTCAAATGCCTTCTCTGCATCTATTGAGATGATCATGTGGTTTTTATTCCTCAGTTTGTTGATGTGGTGTATCACGTTGATTGATCTGCGGATGTTGAACCATCCCTGTGTCCCTGGTATGAATCCCACCTGATCATGATATATGATCCTTTTGATGAATTGCTGAATTCTGGTTGCCAAAATTTTGTTTAGAATTTTTGCATCTATGTTCATCAGTGATATTGGCCTGTAGTTCTCTTTTTTCGTGCCGTCCTTGTCAGGTTTTGGTATCAGCGTGATGTTGGCCTCATAGAATGTGTTCGGAAGTGTTCCATCTTCCCTAATTTTTTGGAACAGCTTGAAAAGGATAGGTATTAAATCCTCTCTAAAAGTTTGGTAGAATTCCCCAGGAAAGCCATCTGGTCCTGGGGTTTTATTCTTTGGGATGTTTTTGATTGCTGTTTCAATCTCTTTCCTTGTGATTGGTCTGTTCAAATTGTCTGCTTCTTCTTGAGTGAGCTTTGGGAAATTGTAGGAGTCCAAGAATTTGTCCCTTTCCTCTAGGTTATCCATTCTGTTGGCATATAGTTTTTTGTAGTATTCTCTTATAATCCATTGTATTTCTGCGGAGTCTGTTGTTATTTCTCCTCTTTCATTTCTGATTTTGTTTATTTGAGTTTTCTCCCTTTTTTTCTTTGTAAGTCTGGCTAGGGGTTTGTCAATTTTATTTATCTTCTCAAAAAACCAGCTCTTTGTTTCATTGATCCTTTCTACTGCCTTTTTTGTTTCAATAGTATTTATTTCTGCTCTGATTTTTATTATTTCTCTCCTGCTGACTTTGGGCTTCATTTGTTCTTTTTTCTCTAGTTCACTTAGGTGTAGTTTAAGATTGCTTATTTGGGATTTTTCTTGTTTGTTAAGATGTGCCTGTATTGCGATGAGTTTTCTTCTTAATACGGCTTTTGCTCTATCCCATATGAGTCGGTATGGCATGCTATCATTTTCATTTGTTTCCAGGTATTTTTTTATTTCTTCTTTAATTTCTTCAATGATCCATTGCTTGTTCAGTAGTGTATTGTTTAGTCTTGAAGGATAGTCTTAGTTCTCAAGCACTTTCTGCCCACCCATGCTTAGCAGAGTGGGTTCTGCTCACGAGAGAAGGCCATCGGGTCAAGAGGTACTGGAGTTTGCAGTTGGGAGACAAGGAGCATGCGGACCAATGGTAAGACTGGAAGGGATATGTGCAGGCTCCCACAGCACACCTGGGTTCAAACCCAGCCACTGGGATTCCATCACTTTGAAGATTCTAACCATCATGTAAAAGGAACTCAGTGATGAAACCCTGTCTGTCACTCTTCAGCACCAGCCTGTATCCAGCTTGGCCTCTTCTGTGCCCTCCTTTTCCTTCTTCCCAGCCCCTCACTTCTCCATCCACCTTTCCTTCTTGCAACCTTGTTCCTCTGATTGCCAGTTCATCACTTTTTTTGCCAACTAATAACCAATCTTGGTCCAACGGCTGAGTTTTCTGCTCCAAATATCTGGTATATTGCTACAGTTTCTACTTGGCCTTTCTCCTGAACTGTTCTGAGAAAAGCCCAGTGGTTTAGCTTTCCAACATTTCCCCTGCTTTTCGTGGCTTTGGCCTCAGAAGGTAGGAGTAAGTTTTAAGGGGTCTGATAATGTAACACCTCATATGTGTAAGGCACTTTATAGTTTATAAAGGAATTTCATAGCACCTTATTGGAGGAGGATGGGGGTTAGAGTCAAAAGCATTGAGCCTGCATATTGGTTCTTATACTTAGTAACTCTGTGATGATGGACAAGTCATTCTCCTGGCTAAGTGTTGGTTTCCTTCTCTGTAAAATGGGAATAACAATGGTGATACCTACCCTCCCAACATCACAAAGGTTGTTGCAAGGTTGAGCAGGGCAATGTGCCCCAGACAACCATCAAGGATTTGATTGACATCTTGGTTCTCTGATTTTTCACAATTTTAGTGTTCACAGCAGCCTTGTGAGAAGGTTGGTAAGATGATGTTTTCCTTGTTGTAAGGATAAGGGAAGAGAAAATCTCTTTTGCCTCTAATGCCAGAATCTGTAGTTCTCAAATGCATGCAAAGAATTAGTGTAGCTTCAAATACATTTGTAATGTTACATTCTTGAAGAGAAAAGCGAATACATGACATTCTTTGAATAAGTACAGTCACAAATCGAGATCTTGGAACAATGGAAAGAGTACGGTATTTGGATCCTTTAGAGAAAATTTTATTCTCCCTCTTAAAATTAGCCACATAGTTAACGAGATCAGTCACTTGAGAGTCTAAAATGTACTCATAGGGTGAGGCTGAGAGACCAAAAACTGTGTACTTATCTGCTATTGCTTTTTTTAAAAAGAGAGTTCTCCCCAATGACTTTTAATTTCCTAGATAGGAGGCAGCCAGCCTTTTGAAGAAACTCATTTATTTCAGCATCACTCTGAGTTTCTAATGTCGACATCTTTAGGGGCTGATTCGGAGGAACTGGGACAAGACATTTCCACTACTGCCTGAAGACAACCTGCATCCCTTGCAGATGAAGAGGCAGAGGTTAAACACAAGCTGAAACTCATCGTGACTTCTATACCACGGGATTTTTTTATATATCATTTCACACGAATCCATTTTTTAAAGTTGAATATGTGATTTTTTAAAGTCAAATATCTGCAAAGAAAATTGGACTGACCCGAATCTGCCTTCAATGGGTAATGGTAAGGAGGTTGTGAAATCTGAAGCAATTTTGTTTTCCATACACATATTCTTTTCCAGGAAGAACATCTTTCTTCGCTCCACATTCCTCTTTGTGCCCACAGAAATGCTTGATTTGGTTTGGTATGAGTCAAACAAACTGTTCTCATCACAGAGGAGCAAAGAAAAAAGAGAGCTTTCATTCAAGTTATGGGTTCTGGAAAAATCTGTGTAAAAGCATTCTGTGTAACTGTGGTTGTTGGCCACTCTTTTGTGAGCTATCTGCAGAATAACTATTTTTTCCTGCACCCAACAAGAAAATAACGGGGCGTGAGCAAATCCAGCCTATTAAAGGGTAGGGCATATAGGAAAGTGCTTATAGAACACCTTTTTTTCCCTCATGTGAATGTTCATGCACATCTATGGAGAATTCTTTCTCGCCTCTCTTTCCACGCTTCCCCCAAATTGTGCCCTGTCAGCCTAGCAGGTTTAGGATCACCCTAAATTACCCATTACAAGATGGGAACCACATCTAATGCTGAATTTCACGTGATGATGTGCAACACACATGAAATCTCCTCCACCACTCATGCTATGATTTGGTTAACACATTTTCTATAAATAATTACAATTCTTAACTCATAATATTTAAAGGTGAGCGTTTGATAGAAGAAAGTTAAAATGAGCCAAAGATAGAAATGACATGGTTGCCATTTCCTCTAATGCAGAAAGCTTCTTAACAAATGAAAAAAGTAGCATCAATGGTCACAAGGGAAGGAAACTAAAACTTCAACAAACCCTCTTAGAGGTCGTTAAACCCAACCATCCAGTATAATAATTGGGAGATAACAGAATAAGACACAACTGATGTCAACACTGAAGCTCTTTAAAATACCTAGTGTATCAGGCAAAGCTGGGATATTAAAACTAGAGCTTGAACGGGCCTGATAAATCAAAGCAGGTTGGAATGCTGGTGAGGAGCCCTTGTGGTTTCAGTGGCAGTGGTATTGGCAGGTCAACGGAGCTTCATGAGTTCCAGGAAATGACCCAGGAAAAAACTCTTAGGATCCTAGGTCCAGGAGGAAACTAGAAATGCCATCCAGTCTGCCTACTCGCCTCCCAGCCAGACCACATTAAAACTTTGAAAAATCCCATAGAGCTTACACGTTGCAATTAAGAAGTATTGTTGGATAAGAAACATTGAAAAAAAGGTAATCCATTTGTTTTCACTTCTGAAAAACCTACATCAACCTAAAGGAGAGAGTTAACAGCTGTAAAAGAGTCGTTCATTCTCAGATAAAACATTGCACAGAAGAGCTGGGCATCATCATTCCTTTTCAAATAAGCTTTGGAAACACTTAAGTCTTGAATGTTTTGTCATTCTGGTCTGAGATCTAGCATGACTTAAAAACGCCAACCAACAAGGAAATGGCAAAAGATGAAAAAAATCTACCACATTCTGTTTTTCATAAAAAATATAGATTTAATAAGTTTCTAAAGGAGAACAGAATGGCCACGTTAGAACACTGCCAAACTTATAAACTTTGACAGTCCCACATACTGAGATGAACAGGAAAATGCGTTTCACAAGAAATAAAATACATTTTTTGTCTTCTGGATTCGTTGAAGAAGAAGAAAAAACACATCTGTCCCAAATTTCTTTGAAGGAACTGAAGGGCATTCAGTTTTTCTGAGCAAATAGGTTTACTCTTTCTACTGGGTTACCTTAAAGGCCTTTTAAAAAATAATTTTAAAGCTATAATCAAACAAATCAAGGAGACAAATGGAAAAATCTCTGTCTCTATTAACATCTCAGGGCTGGAAATAAAAATTTCCTCAGATGTAGAAAGAATATCATTACAAGTGATTAAACATTTATAGGGTTGCTCACCACAGAACTGCATAAAATAAATAATTACAGCATTTTGTGGCATTATAGTATCATTTGAAAAATGAGAATAATCATAGCCATTTCACAGCTCTTGTGAAGATCATATAAATTAATGTTTATAGCTACACAAATATAAGGTCTATTTATTATTCCTCAAGTTACTATTAGATTATGACAGCAAGGAGAACTGCAACAGCATGGACTCCAGAGCTGTACGCTCTGGGTTCAAGCCCCAGCTCTATTTCTCACTACTTAGTTAACCTTAGGCAGGTTGCTTAATCTGCCTGTGCTTCATTTTCGTCGTCTCTAAAATGGGAATAATGAGAGGATCTGCCTCGTCTGATTGTTGTAAGAATTAAACGAGTTAGTATATGTAAGCGCTTAGTGTCTGACACGTAGTAAATGTGCTGTAGGTTATTCCTACCTCTACTGTTGTTGCCGCTGCTGCTGTCATTATCATCATCGGTGTTGTCACTGGTGTTATTATTCCATTCTGTCTAGCTGGGCTGTCTGGGGCCAGGCTGCAGTAACTTAAGGGGTCAAGGTTACAGACAAGGATGTCTGAAAGCAAATCCCAGAGCTCACATTCTGTGCATTTCAAAGTTGGAGGTGAAATGAATGAGACTAGGTTACCAAGTTCCGAAGGGACAGGGCAAGAAGAGCTATGATCTGAGTCCAATAAGTGTGGGGAAGTGTATGGGAAGCCCAGGATGAAGACGCTTCCTCTCCCGCTACTGGGGACCAGCACTGCTTTCGGTCTGGGTCCTGAGGCTGCAGTTGGGGGCGTGTCCGGAGGCTGCAGTTGGGGGCGTGCCCTGGGAACCTGAGGTCAAGGTACTGGGAACAGACACATCCCATCACTTTACCTCCTTCTGAAGGACTTTGAAGCATGCTCTGGAAAAGCATTACAAAATAGCAAATATGGAAAATGTTTTAAAGCAATTCTCTAACATGGCAAGGAAGTCTGAATTTGGTGTTCAGGTAATTAATGCTCTTTGTAGTTGTAAATCACATACCAGGATCTGGAAGGACCCATTCAAGCACCCTCTCCAGACAAGGTTCACCTTCTGGTCCACGAGTGGGGGGGTGGGCACCACATTGTCTAATCCAACAGTACTCAATCCAGTAGAGGGCTTCACACCATACTCTGAAGAATATGTGTCTACTTTGTTAATTCAGTAAACGTTGTAGGAAAAAGTCAGATCATTGAAGACATCAGTAAAACAAGTGAGCATTTTGGCTCTTTGTAGACAAAAGGTCTCAAGTGTTGATTTTCAACTAGTTGTTTTGTCCCAGAATAAACAGAATTCCTTACTATTTAGATACTATGCTTGTGCTTAAATATAGACCTTTTCTTCTTTTAGGAGAAAAATAATTTAAAACTCAGCGGCATTGCAAATTTTTGCTTTCTCTTTTGAGAACAAGAGCTAGAGGAATCTTTCCCTGGGATAGTGCCTCTCTAACTGCGGCCTGCATCAGAAATGTCCCGGATTCTCATTTGAAAATGCAGATTTCTGGGCAGCACTCTGACCTGTGGGAGAAAGTGGAAAGGTAGATAAAGACAGATTAGGGTAAGGAATGTCTTTCAGAGCAAGTAAAGATAGCTGGAGCGCCCCTTCGTCCACGAGATTAGAAAAGAAGTCTTGTGCCGAAACATGTCGTAGATTTTCTGATAGAACTATCTCCAAGACTAGTTCCAAAACCTAACTCCATACCAGTCTTTTTTGTTTCTAATATATTTTTATTCGATTATACACGTTCTGTTTTTCGTAACATATAGATTTAATTTCTTTCTAAAGAAAAGCATAGTACTGCTTTTTAAAAAATTAATTAGTCCATAAGTAAAGGAACAAATGACTAGAAAAAATACAAGAAGTATGAGCGGAAAAACGTTAGCTGGAGACAGGATTTTCGTCCCTTTTTAATATATATGTTTTACATAACAGGAAATCCTCTAGTTTATTTTTAGAAGGATGTGACATACATGCCTAAAGAAATAACCATAATCTGCTCTTTCATGAGAATACAGATAAGACCTGCTAAAATTCCTAAATACTCCATTTTCTGGAGAGTTCCCAGCAATCACAAAGAGAGCCTAATATGAACAAAACTAACACCATCAGATCACAGCTAACAGGATCTTCAAATTCGTAATCACCATATATTCTGTTACTCGAAGTGAAGTTTCTGAAGAGCAGAGTGTTCACTGAATTAAAATGGCCCTTCTCTTCTACTTTTGATAAGTAAATCCAGCCTGATGATTCCCCGCGGACAATGCTATCTGTGCTCCCGGGCGCTCCCACTGGCTTGTTGACACCAATGGTGATCTTCCTTCTGTCTCTCCATCTAGTTTACGTCTGAGCTTTTCCTCGTTTTCCTCCCTCTGTTATTCCTCAGCCTTTACACACTTGTCAACTCTCTGTGTGACTGAGGGTGATAGGGCATGGTTACATTCAGAATTACTGATGTGTTTTTGACGTGGCCCAAATTGATGTAAATGTGCCTTATTTCTGCAAAGAAAATTGAATACTTGGATGATATGGCCAAGTAGAAATTATACTACTTTGCCATCATGTTTGATAACTAGCCATGTTAACTGTTATTTTAGCTATCAAAAATCATTATTCTTTTATTATAAACGGCTCTTATAAGAGAAGTCTTTCTTGATCTCAAGTATCCTAAATTCTAAACCCTGCACATTATTATCACTGTTACTTAAGAAATGAGAGCCACAATCTGATAGATGTAGGGGACATTTACTTAGATATATCTGAAAGCAAAGATGAGTAGAGAGGGGAAATTATGGGAACCAATGTCTGTATCTGTATTGATCTGATAACTTCGTGATATAAGAAAGCTAATCAAACAATTAAGCCATCTGATATCATGATTTTCATTTCCATTTCCCATAGACTGCATAGCAAGCAGAAAAACATTACTGGGACGGAATCAGGAGCCTGGGTCCTAATTCTGACTTTATGACCAATTAGTTCTATAGCATTGGGCAAATAATTTAAATTCTGTTGGGTTCAGTCCTTTGATTTGCAAAATAAATGGATCAGACTAAATAATCCCCAAATTCACTTCTAGTGTTAAGGCTTTAAAATGGACATGAGAGGGGGCTGGCCCCGTGGCCGAGTGGTTAAGTTCGCACACTCCACTGCGGGCGGCCCAATGTTTCATTGGTTTGAATCCTGGGTGCGGACATGGCACTGCTCATTAAACCACGCTGAGGCAGCGTCCCACATGCCACAACTAGAAGGACCCACAATGAAGAATATACAACTATGTACTGGGGGACTTTGGGGAGAAAAAGGAAAAAAATTAAAAAATCTTTAAAAAAAAATGGACATGAGAGTTTCTGTTATATATGTGTGTGTGTGTGTGTGTGTGTGTGTGTGATTAAGACTCTTCCTTATTTCCTTCTTTACAAAAATTCCAGATAAAGACCTTTTCTCCACAACTAACAACAAAGCCAACTAACAACAAGGAGACGAGTAACCAATAACATTTTTCAATTTGTCCAATTGAATGATAAAACCCTATGCAGATATTTATTATTTCAGAGAAATGCCCTGAATCTGTGAGGTATAGGAGTGGAACAGCAGACATAGTTAGATATCATCTCTCAGTCATACCAAACCAAGAAAAAAAATTAGTTTGACGTGAGTGATAGAGATCTTCTTGGAGCTGTCCGTTCAGAAAGCTCTGGCAGGAAGAAGCAGGAGCTTGTGTGCTTTGCCCAGAGGGTCCTTTGCAACAACAGTGGACAGTTTGTTTTGAAAAATTACTTTTATTCTTCCAAAGTAGTTTATATAACCAAGTGAAAATATACAGAAGTTCTCTAGCTACATAAAGAAATTACATGGGTAATGGAGATACTTTCCCAGATACAGGGTCAGGAGGAACAGAAATGTTGGATGCTTGAGTTCCTCAGATTGGCATTCCATCCCAAATGACCCACTGACTCAACTCCTCACGGCAAAAGGGAGATTCTTTGTTCTTCAAGGCCTTAGAGAAAGTAAAGAGAACCATACCAGCCAACAAGCACATTAAAATGCAATGAATTCTCCTTTTGAAGTAAGTGGACATAAGAACTTGTGTGGTATAGCCAAGACTTGGAAGTAGCCTAAGTGCCCATCAACAGATGAGCGGATAAAGAAGATATGGTATACACACGTGCACGCATGCACACACACACACACACACAATGGAGTACTAGTCAGCCATAAAAAAAGAGAAAATCTTGCCATTTGTGACAACATGGATAGACCTTGAGGGTATTATGCTAAGTGAAATAATTCAGACAGAGAATGACAGTTGTCATATGATTTAACTCATATATGGAAGATAAACAAACACATAGATACAGAGAACAGATTGGTGGTTACCAGAGGAGAAGGGGGTAGGAGGAAGGTGAAAGGGGTAAAGGGACACGTATGTATGGTGAGGGATGGCAACTAGACTTTTGGTGGTGGACATGATGCAGTCTATGCAGAAATCTAAATATAATGATTTACACCTGAAATTTATACAATGTTATAAACCAATGTGACCTCAATAAAAAGAAAATTTGTGTAGTGTACACAGATATGCTACTGCTGCATGAATTTCTATTCAATGCCCTAAAAAACGATGAGATGTGCTTCTTACTATTGGAGAAATGTTAAAAGTTTACCCATCATTCTTGATCTTTCCTATTTTTCCATAACTTCTGACTCAACTAGGCTGCTAAAAGCCTCAGAAACTTCCACTTGGATTTTTCTATTGAAAAGTGCAGAGCAACATCAAGAACTAACCCTGTGATAAATAAGGGGCCAGAGATGAAGGAGGGCAGTTTGGAAGCACAGCCTCCATCAGAGGCATCACCATGGTAGGCCAGTGATTACATCCCCATCCAAGATGACCAATAAGCTCTCAAACTCAAGGAACTCCATCCAACCTAGCAGTGCACAGAGTTTGCCTCTTACCAGATAATGGAGCTTTCATCATCTGCAGACAAAGCCGTCTTCTGTAGCCCAAGGACCACCCTCCGCAGAAGAGCTTCAGACTCTGGGTATCTGAAAAAGCACACAAAAATGCAAGAGGGAGTGTACAAAAGAGGGAGAGAGAACTGAGGGGAGCTGAGTGGAACACCAACGTTATCTACCATATCTGCTGTATCCACCATGATCCATCCTATTTTGCCAGACAGGTGAAACGCACGGGGATATAACGGAGATCACGTCCTCTGCAACCTTAAGTCTTTGAGGCTGATCCTAGTAATTCCCCCTTGGATGTAGTATTGCTTCTAATTTACTGCCTTGGCCCAGGAAAGCAATCCTTCCTACCATATAGGTCAGCCCTTCCTACTACAGGTCAGGGAACCCAGGTGAGGCTTGTGCCACCTAGAAGTGTACTCATTCTAATTACATACTGGGGAACTGGAGAAATGACTAGAGCCATTGGACCAAGAATGGAACTTAAGCCTAAACTCTATTTATCACAAGACCTGCATTAGCTCCTACTCTAAGTGGCAGATCATGATGGCATTTCTGGTTCCAAAATATTAGTCTCAGATCAGACCTTCTATCCAATAGTCTCTGAAAAGTCTGGGTATTCCCCTTTCCCTGTTCCCTGGCTGCATGTCCCTCTGGAAAGATTTGGGGAATATTTATCATTTATCATGTATATTGTAATGACATTGCAGGGACCCTCCTCTAGAATAGAGTTTCTAAACTGTAGCACTATTAACGTTTTGGGTTGGTAATTCTTTGTTGTGAGAAGCTATCCTGTGCATTGTAGGATGTTGAGCAGTTTCCCTGGCCTCTACCCACTAGATGCCAGTGGCCTCCTACTCCCCTCCCCACCCTCAAGTTGTGACAACCAAAAATGTCTTCAGACATTGCAAAATATCCCTTGGGGTCAAAAAATGTCCCCAGTTGAGAACTACTGCTCTAGAGGACTCAGCCTCTTTTCAATCAATGGGCTCTGGATCTATGAACTGACTTTAGATCTGGAAATTGGGTAAGGGAACATGATTTTCCAATGCAGTGGCTGATAGCTTTCTGCTTACCAGCTCATATTTTTGAATTATTATTGTTACATCAGCCAGGTAACTGGTGAGTGGGCTGTCCAAGTATCTCATGCTCTGTTAATCATCACCACAATTCTTGTAAAGTCAAAGCATGCTGATTACTATGCTTGCCATGTAGCCCATGTTAGTAATCACATCTGCCTGGCCTCTGATGACCAAGTGATGTCACCGGTCCTCTGCCAGTCCAAATTCCCATGATTCCCAGGGAGCCCAGTTCCACAAAGTACCTCCCATCATTCCTCCCAGCCTGTAGTGGTTAAACATTTTCTATTCTTCCCTGAGTGAACAGTTTGGAGACACATTTCACACGACTTTTATGATGGTCCTAGAGGATTGAGTCATTCATAGTGGCTTTTCCCTGCTCCTCTGTTTTACCATCCTTGTCCTTTACTCTTGATTTCTGGGGATCACATTTCAAACCACCTACATACAGCCTTTGTTGTAAGCTCTTCTTTCAAGGAGCCCAGGGTGAGACTCTTAGTATCAAGAGTGACTCTAAGAAGCCAGCCCTAAGCGTAGGACTTTGAAGCTGGATCGCTCACCAACCATATGACAATAAGCATCCCATTGCTAGTGGTAAGTGGGTGGTGATAACTCCTGGCATGTAGACACAGATGAAAGGTGTCAGTGGCACTTGGACGTTATGGGGACAATAATAATTATATGAATTGTGGAGCATCCTGGCCTTTGTTAAGTGCTTGTAGAAATCTAGGGGAGGAGGAGAAACAATAAGCTCAGGTCACTATCAACTTAAGACATGCAGTGAAATCCTGAAGGACTCTAGGCATGTTAAGAAAGCCCCACATCTACAGCCACAGAAGAGATGGCTGAAAATTAGACCCAGGATCTATTTGTGAAGGGACAGAGCTATAAAAGAATCTGTTGAGGCTGTGCATTTAAGTTCATTTATAACTCTGCCCCATACCAAGAATCTTAGTCTGGGCTTCCTTAAAGAAGAGACTCAAACAAAGTCTACTGTGAGTGGTTTATTTTGGAATGTGAATCCCATGAAGCAGGAGTAAGGGGCAAGGACGGTGAAACAGAGGAGTAGGGAAAAATCACTTTGGATGACTCAATCTGATAGGACCTTCATAAAAGGCTTATGGAATGTGTCTCCAAACTGTCCATTCAGGGAAGAATGGAAAAACCATTTAACCATTGGCTCCTATTCCTGGTTGGTAAAGGATTGCTCCAAGGAATGTTAATTGCCCTGTACTTCTGGATCATGCATGAGTTGGTTCCAACCGGTTTCTGTAGGATGTGCCACTCCATGGTGTCACAGAAGGTCGAGGGCAGGAAGCAAGAGAGGCAAGCTTGGACATGCACAAAGCTGGTTGAAGCCTTCACGTAACTGCTCCCCAGAGCAATGGCTAGAGTAAGAAGAGGGGCCCAGATAATTTTAAGTAATACACAAAATATATCTGATACAGCTAAAAGAAGACAGTATTTTCAGGATAACAGGAAACATTGAATTGTGTCAAATGCCACTAATAAGTAAGATGAGGGCTGACAAATGACCTTCAGCAATATTGAGGTCATGGTGACCTTGAAAAGAGCAGTTCTAATGGAATGATGGGGACCAAAGGCTGATTTGTCCACCTAGACCCAACTTCTCTTTGATTTGGCTGTGAAAATATGAGCCACAAGACAGTAATCCCCTCAATTTCTACCATGTAACCTTCAGATCGACCTTGGCAATCATCCTTGGCTTCTTCCGTTTAGATGCAGAGGAGGAGGCAGTCCTCTTCCTGTCTAAGGATTATCCTGTCCTCTCCCAGCTTCTTAGGGTCTACGGCCTCTTCAATATTCACTTTTCCTTCTAGATATTCACCATCTCCTTCTCTGTTCAGTTTTTCCCATCCTGAAGCCACCATAGAACATGGTACAGAGTACTTCCCAATTTATGAATAAAAAGTGTGAAATGTACAAGTGCAAGAGCATTTAAACATGCTCAGGTCTTCCCCAGCTCATATTCCCTTCTAGATACAACTTTCTTTTCCTTGCCCGTCTTACCTTGAAAGAGCTTCTACCTTCACTGTCTCTGTGTTCTCACCTCCCACTTGTCAACTCCTTGCAATCTGGTTTCTATTCCCACCACTACACTGACGCTGCTCTTGCCAAGCTTGTCAGTGACCTCATTGTTGCTCAACCCAAAGAATGTTTCACTCCTCTTTCTGAACCTCTTTGCAGCACATGATTCCTTTGACCATTTCCTCCTTCCTGACATGTTTTCTTCCATTTGCTTCTTTGACACGGCATTCTCCTGGTGTTTGTCCTACCTGTCACCACCCCCCAGCCCCAGCCCAAGCCCTGCCAACTTCTTTGAAGTCTGTTCTTTCTCTGCCTAAACTACAAGGTATTTCTATCCCTGGTCTTTGCTCCTGATTCGTTGGTTTCCCTCTGGTGCTGTCATTCAATTTCCTGGCTTCCATTGTCATTTCTGTTTGCTAATAAGTCCCAAATCCGTATCACCAGCTCAGTCCTCTCCAAGGCCTAGATGACGCCTGCCCTTGTATGTCTTAAATGCACCTTGAATTCAGCTTGACCCAACTGAACTCAAGACTGCCTACTCCCACTCACCAAGCCTACTCCTCTTGCTGAGGTCCTTATCTCGTTAAATAGTGTCACCATCCATCCACTAGTATCATCTATGGCCCTTTTCTCTCTCTTTTATTTCTTTCATCCAATCAATAAACAACTCTAAACTCTAAACTCTAGATTTCTCTAGAATCTATCCAGTCTCTGCCATGTACACAGATAACATTCAGCTGGTATGTGCCAGTACAGCCACAGCAGTTGGTACAGCCAATGTCCACTTGGATTGTCCAGTGGCCCTACAGTACCAACTGTTAAGTATTATTAATATCCTCCCTATCTTCCACCTCTTTCCCAGTACAGGCTGCCACTAGATATTGCCTGGAATAGAGCAACACTCCCTGCTCCTCCTGCCTTCAGTCTCTGATTCATTCACTATTCATTGGTCAGAGTGATGTTTCTAAAATGCAAATTTGTTTATATCACTGCCCTGCTTAAAACCCTTTGGTGGTTTCTTATGATCTTGATGCCTAGAAAACTCTCTTCCTCTTTTCCCAACTGTTTAACTGATACTCAGCCTTCAGGTCTCAGCTTAGATGTCAGTTCCCCTGAAATCTTTCCTTGACCCCCTACTCAAGTCTTGGTTTCCCCTCCATCTTCTCTCATAATGTACTATACTTCCTTGATTGAGACTGTGTTGGCCAACACTCTCCCCTTCTTCATCTCACATTCTTTCTGTAACCCATGCTGCTAAGCCTTTCATCCTCACTACTCCACTGAAACCACACATGTCATAGTCACCATCTTGCCAAACTCAGTGATGAAGCTGCTGTCCTCATATTCCTGGACTTCTCAGCAACATCTCACACTGCTGGCAACAATTTCTACCTTGAAGCACTTTGCTCTCTTGACTTCCAGGATACTACACTGCCTTGATTTTCTTCCTACCTCATTGTCAGCTCCTTCTCAACCTCCTTAGCTCCTCTACCAGACCTCTAAATGTTGGAGTCCTCAGCTTTCTTCTCTTTTCTATGTTCACCTTCCCTTAGGCAATGTCATCTAGCCCCATGGTTAGTAAATACATTTATATGCTGATGAATCCCAAAAGTATATCTCTAGACCTGACCTCTACCCGGAGCTCTAAACATTCTATCCAACTGCTATCTGACATTTCCATTTAGATGTCTAATAGGCATCTTTGACTTAACATATCTGTAGCTGTTTGAATGGTGGTCCACAAAAAGATATGGCCACATTTCAACCCTCAGAAGCTGTAAACATGAATTTATTTGGAAAAAAAAGGATCTTTACAGATGTAATTAAGCTAAGGATCTCTAGATGTGATCGTCCTGGATTATCCAAGTTGGCCCTAAATCTAATGACAAATGTCCTTAGAAGAGAGAGAAGAAGATAAGACACTAGGAAGCCAGACGAGGCAAGGAATGGATTCCTGGAGGCTCCAGAGGGAGCACGGGCCTGCTGACTTCTTTATTTTTGACTTCTGGCCTCCAGACTGTCATTTTAAGCTACCAAGTTTATGGTAATTAGTTACGGCAGCCCTGGGAAACTAATAAAATGCCCAAACAGAATTCTTGATTTTCTCTCCCAAACCTCTTTCTCCCCAGTCTTCCTCATATCACTCAAGTGTGCCAGTTTCTCAGGTCTAAAATCCTAGGCGTTATCCTTGGTTCCTCTCTTTCTCTCCCACCTCACGTTCATAAGCTTTATCCTCTGTATTTTAAAAAATGATTCTAACCCTAATCCTTCTCATCAAATTAACCGTTACTACATGAGTTCCAGCTGTTGTCATCTTTCCTTAATCTCCTAAATAGTTTCCCTATTCTGGAACCACCACAGGGCACTCAAACTCAGATCTCATTTCATCCTTGATTAAAAACTTCCAATGAGGGCCAGCCTTCTAGCCTAGTGGTTAAGTTCAGTGCACTCTGCTTCAGTGGCCAAGGTCTGGCTCCTGGGCACAGACCTAAACCATTCACCAATGGCCTTGCTGTGGTGGTGACCCACATACAAAATAGAGGAACATTGGCACAGATGTTAGCTCAGGGAGAATCTTCTTCAGCAAAAACAAAACAAAACAAAACAAAAAA
Source organism: Equus quagga (assembly GCF_021613505.1). Lineage (NCBI taxonomy): Eukaryota > Metazoa > Chordata > Mammalia > Perissodactyla > Equidae > Equus > Equus quagga. The sequence continues at coordinate 170,923,061 of NC_060268.1, read as the reverse complement.
ACTTCCAGCAGCTTCTCAAGTCCTTAGACTAACCATTGTATCAAAACAGACTCACAGGCCCCAAAACATTTGCCCCTTGCCCATGCCTGACTTCATCCTCCACTACAATCCCTCTTGGTCACTCTACTACAGCCACTCTGGCCACCTGTCTGTTTCTTAAAATCACCAAGCTCTTCCCTGTTATAGAGGCTTGCACTTCCCACTTCCTCTGCTTGGAATGCTATTCTCCTCATGGAAGATTCTTCCATGGCCTGCTTCTCTCATCATTTAGACTTCTCTCCTCCAGAGCCTTCCTGGGACATCCTGTCTAAAATGACCATCCATGTCTTTTTCACATCTACTCTGCTGAACTGATTTACTTTCTCCACAATACTAATTATCTGAAATTTCATTATTATATACTTACTCGTTTATCGAGTAATCCCCTATATAATGTAAACTGTGTGAGGGAAGGGGCTTTGCTTGTTCATCAAACAACCCCCAGAGTCGAGAACAATGCTTAGCATACACTACACCCTCAATATATATTTGTTGAATGATCAAATAAATGAATTTTAACTGCTTCTTTACCTATATCTTGCTCGCAATAGTCCCTGGCTAGGTATACCTGTTAAATCAATGGATGTATGAATGAATGAGTATTTTCTTGATTACCCCAGCTGGAAGAAATGTCTCCCTCCTCCGAACTCAGACTTTACAAATGTTGACATTACTTATATGTCAACACATTACTCATCTTTGAGTCAATGCATTTATACATGCCGTCTCTCTTACTGACTATAAATTCCTCAAGCTCAAGATCAGGATCTCACTCATCTTCACTTCCTACACAACATATTTTGTCTCACGTTACAGAGAGTGGGGTTTCAATAGATACTTGGTGACTGAACAAATGAGTGAAGAAATGAATAACCAAAAAGGACATAATCTGGCAACTTGTAAACTTCCACACGCTTAAGACTGTTGAATCGCTTCCTGCTTGTCCCAGATCTGCTGTAGCTCTCCACCAAATCTGCACCTGAGGTACTAGGGAGTCAAAAAACTTCATTTCTTGGGGCCGGCTCAGTGGCGCAGCAGTTAAATGCACACATTCTGCTTCTCGGCAGCCCAGGGTTCGCTGGTTTGGATCCCGGGTACGGACATGGCACCGCTTGTCAAGCCATGCTGTGGTAGGTGTCCCACGTATGAAGTAGAGGAAGATGAGCACAGACGTTAGCTCAGGGCCAGGTTTCCTCAGCAAAAAAAAAAGAGGAGGACTGGCAGTAGTTAGCTCAGGGCTAATCTTCCTCAAAAAAAAAAAACACCAAACTTCATTTCTTCCTTCTGAGCAGTGGATACAAGAGGTAGCAAGTAGCAAAACACTTATGATACCCATGGGCCTATTGGATTCTTTTTGGGCCACTAACTCACTTAATTTGGTGTAGTTTAGCACATTACAAGATTGTTCGAGAGTACTATAAATGATGTCAGACACCATCAGAAACCACTTCAGAAAATCATTGCCTGTAGCCGGATCAAAAGGTGAACACCTGGAAACTGGCAATGCTAGAAAAAGAGAATAAATCATTTTTTCTTCTCTACCTCTTAGAGATTTGCACCTTTTTGCCCTGAAGAATGTCCATATTTTCTTCAATTTTAAGCTTCTGTCATATACTTATAAAGCATTTGTACAATAATAAAACATTTTGGTACCTGATTGAGGTGGAATTATGCTAGGTTCCCTCACTCCTCTTTGCAATTATTCTGGGCTGTTTTCAGGTCATTTTATTTATTCAGGTCATTTATTCAGGTTATTTTATTCTGAGGCTATCTTAAATAAGCAAATTACACAACACAAAGACAGTCATATTTATGCAAATCATCATCTTCATCTTGAATTTTCAATAGATAAACTTTACTGAACTTAGTGTTTTAAGTTGACTTTAAAAAGCAATGCGGTGATGTTGAAGTGCTTTAAGCATACCAGTTTAGGCAAAATTCAAGGCTCAGAACAACGACACTTTTGCATCTTCATTTTTTTCTTTCTATCTCACAAGAGAGTTGCCAAAACAAGTTGGTCACACGGAGTTCTTATATAGCCAATAATTAATGCACCCCAATTTTAATCCAATCATTTATTTCTTAGAGTGTTCAGTTACTCTCTACTGCCTGCTCTGTGCCTCATGAAATGGTAAACGTGTCAAGATGACCTCACCTCAGTCTGTCAGGGTGCCTGGGAAAACTAATTCACAGTAAATTGTGACTAGATTAAGCCAGCACACAACAGTGTATGTATCTGTAGCAATCCCCTTACCAAGAGATCCCAAAGCTGGGCTTTCTTAAAGTAGTGTGGGAAAAGGAAATGAGATGTGGGAAAAATTAAGACTTTTTTTTCGGTCGTTTTTTATAGCTTGAACGTGGTTTATCTGAAATTTTGTGAACTTGATATGCTATTGTGTTAATGCATCAAGGCTGTAGAGTTCAAAAAGAGATGGTTTGTTTGAAAGTATGGCACCGAAATGTGTTTCCACTTAGGATTTTACAAAACAAATGCTGTGGAGATTTGGAGAAGGGTACAGTGCAGAAAAAAAGAACTTTCCAATTTTGTTTTAACATTCAGTTCTCGGTCCTCAGAGGAATTTGGTCCCAGCAGACTATGACAATCACATGCGTCAAGCTCCTTTTGGATTCATCTCAGTCTAGAATGGAACATTCATATACCCAAGAGGCTTTTGTTCCTCTGAAAAATGAACCTGCTTCACTCTGAAGACATTTCCTAAAAGAGTGTTACTTTCTTGAAATGTTACTTGACTGAAATATATTATGAACTATATCTTGGACTCCCTTGTTCAAAAAATGTAACACTACGGAATTAATGAAATGACCAAAAATGTGTTTCCAAGTGGACAATTTTGTTTCAAGATATTTTTTCCTGCTTTAGCTTGAAGGATCTGCAATACAATAGAAAAGGAAAATTTGTGCGTATGTGTGTGTATTGGGGGGTGCTCTGTTGTGGCTGGTAGTTTTCCCCCTTCCCTGGACCTGGATGAAATAAGATTCATTTATTCATTCCTCTGCCTCCACACCATTCACAGAGGGGATAGGGGAGGGAAGAGAGACCTGTGAGAGTGTTAGAGAGGGAGAGATGACGAAGGAGCACATGGCACTTTGAAAAAGTCTCTTCTGCTAAGAATACACCCCCATTCTCTTCAAATCATGCCCCTCCGCCATTTAGCTTTAAAAGGCTGAAAGATAAACATATAAACAGAAGCTTTTGGTAGAGATGTATTTCCTAAACTTGTCATTCACATACTGCCTTCAGAATTTTTGACACCTTCAAGTATCACTATCCTGTTAGTCACTTAATCCTTATTAGCAAATTTGACTTTTTTTAAGAAAAAAATAGCTAAATAAATTTATTTTGTTAAGGCAAAATTTCTTCCACTACCCAGCATAGATGTGCTGCTTACATATATATTTTTATATTTACATACTTTATACATTTAATTTATAATATATTATATATTATAAATTATAAATGCATAATGTATTGTATACAATACAAGGTATTATATATTTATATATTATATTTACATGTCATATATATTTTTCTGAAATATTGCACACTAAGTATATAAATATTCAGAAAAAAATTTGCCGCCTGAAAACACCTCACATTGGGAAACATTGTTTTGAAGTATTCAAAAGAAGGAAGATTTCAAAAGAAAAGCAAGAGGCTTAGGTGTGGAAGCCCCCACCGTCCCGTGCGGGAGGCACCTCTAGTCGATGCTGCCCTTTCTGTGCTTAATGACTCCCTTCTCTTTCTTCTGTTCCCTCTGCCATGACTTTTTCCAGCATCCCTCTCAACAATCATGTTTTCCCCTCCTTCCATCCCTTACCTTACATACCTCACAGAGATTTCACATAACCTTCGTTTTCTCAAAAAACAGGCATGACATATTCACATACCCAAAGGAGAGGAAGCTGTCGGTTGTACAGTAGACGCCCCCTTATCCACGGGGGGATACGTTCCAAGACCCACAAATGAATGTCTGAAACCGCGGGTATACTATGCTGTTTCGTGTACATACATAACCATGATAAAGTTAATTTCTCAATTAGGCACAGTAAGAGATTACAGTAATAATTAAAAAGAACAGTTATAACAATATACTGTAATAACAGTTACCCATAGATGTTAGCAACCTCGGCATATGATTTTTTTTTCTTTCCTTATTAAGTTGAGAACTTTCACCTTTTCACTTAAAGGAAGCATTTTACTTTGCTTTACTGCAGCTTCTCTTTGGCATATCGGAATTGCCAGCATCACTACTCTTGCACGTTGGGGCCATTATTTAGTAAAATAAGGGTGACTTGGACACAAGCACTGCAGTCACTCAGACAGCCAATCTGATACCGGAAACAGCTACTGAGTGACTAGTAGGCGGGTAGCACATACAGGGTGGATACACTGGACCACTGGACCAAGGGCTGAATCAAGTGCCCTGCGGGATGCAGGAGATTGGGGCGAGATTTCATCACCCTACTCAAAATGATGTGCAACTTACCACTTACCAATTGTTTATTTCTGAAATTTCCCATTTAATATTTTTGGACGGCAGTCGACTGCAGGTAACTGAAACCGTGGAATGGGAAACCGCAGATGAGGGGGAATTAGGGTACAAAAACCTTGTTTCACTCTTGGAAAAGGATCCCCAAATCTGACTCAACTTCCGAGTGCTCCATGATATTGTATATTAATTATATGTGGTCATCAAAATATTGGAGACACGAAATCATATTTTTAAGTTATAGTTAAGACTTTTTAATACCTTAACTAAAATCATAAATTAAGGTAAACTTTTTATTAGACAGTGATAGGAAATACACCTTGTTAACAGAAACATTTAAGGCTATACGTTATCAACCCTCCACTTCACTTCATTTGAGTACATAGAAAGTTATGGCTGGATTTAGAAACATGGCACTTACATACTAATAGAGAGAAATAAAAAAATGACTATAATTTATTCCCTTTAGTTTTCTTAATTCATTTAGAAAATGGTGACACAATGAAAACTAGGAATTTTTTGTTTTGATTTGTTTTTGAGATGAAAATTAGATATAAAAGATTGCCAAAAATAAGCAGTTTTAAAGTGTTTTAAGCCTAATACTTTTAAAGTTAACTTTATTTTTCTGTTTACCAGCCTGACACTGATGGTTTGGTTCATAATACAGGATGCTTCAGTAGGACACAAGGATCTTGTTTTAAATAATCCATAAATACAGTATTCTGTTCATTAAAAAAGAAAAACTTCAATTCAGTCAAATGACAATTGACTCCACCCACTCTGGTCCTCAGTTTCCCCATTTGTAGAAGGAGTGGATCTAATGAGGGCATCTCCAAGCCCCTTCCAACTTTAAAAGTTTATAATTTTGAGATCCCCTATTTTTCAAAGATATCAAATATTGTATTTTAATATTGATCAGATAACTAAAGAATCAAACACAAGTTAAAATATTAGAAAAATTATGTACTTCTTAGTTTATTAATAAATTACAAACCCTAAGGTAAATATTTGTATATTCACAATTTCCTGCCTTGAAGTGATCTCAAAGTCCAGTGACCAGCCCAGCTAAGTGTCATTTTTAAAATTGTAATTAAAAATAAAACAACTGTTCAATGTTGTCATGTACCAAAATTGCATTCTCTGAACAAAAAGTTAGTGAGTCAAATTGTAGCCATTTCCTATGTCTCGCTTCGGGGCTCCATTCCAGTCTGAGACAGAGATACAAATGGCCGCATATGTTTAAACTAAAAAACAAAATTGGGAGTGTCTCTTTCTGATTTGATTTAAGGCTTTAATGTTAGTACACTATTTTATAGACTCCTTAAGCTAAAAAAATTAGCCTAGATATTATACAAACTATAAGTCTAAGCAGTTTACCCTCAACAAAGGCTGAGAGGGAAAGGAGAAATGCTATTACTTCATCTGAAAAAGTGCAGATGAGTGGATTGACTTCTACGTAAGACCGAGACCCAGCACGAGTTCGGGGTGGGAGGCCATGGGCAGGGGGCGAGATTTGTAGGAGCCTCTTAAGGCCCAGCCTGGGGCCTTGAAATTTCACTTTGGAGGTTATTTCTAAAAGAGATTAAACGTAATGTTATTCTATTTACTTTGTGTTATCAGTATTAAGTTGTTAAATATAATCATTTAAAATTCTCTAAAATTTAGGGGAACTGATTTTGCCATTTCTTCATTTCTTGTGTGTCTTCAGAAGCCTGGAGGAATACAAGTGGCTTGATTGTGGCTTTCTTATTGGTTTCTGGATGTTTGTATGCCGGTGACCACCAGAATCCAAGCTCCACGAGAGCTGGGAGGTGTCTCTATCTTACTTACAGGTCTAGTCCAAGCGTCTAGAACAGTCCCTGGCACACAGTAGACACTCAATCAAAATTTGGTGAATAAATCCATGAATAAAAGGAATGAGTATATTTGTGAACCCCTGTTCTCAAAATGTCCATATTGTCTCTTTCTCTCTCATCCTTGGACTCAGAAAAAGCTTCAGGAATTAACTGATAAACAATGTAGCCTTTTTCAGTCTTTCTATGGGATAGCCTTCAAATTGTGTTTTGATCTTATCTTTAAAACCAGCAAAAAGTGAATTAGCAAATACCCAGGAAAGTTAGGCAGCAGCAATCAATAGCCCAAATAAATGAGGAAGCAATTTTTTTTTTCTCAACTTGACCAGTAACTCTCAAATTCTCTCTCACTCAAGGTTGTTTATACTGGGCAGAAGAAAATGAAGGAATGAATGTATGAGGTTGGAGAAGGTTGACTATTTTATCTCCCCTTTGGAAACTTAATCATAGCTATCATGTAAAAGGAGCTTAATTTACGTCAGGCTCTATTCTAAGGGCTTCGTATTTACCCACTCATGTAGTTCTCACAGCCACTCTGACAGATATGCCCTACTTCCAGCTCTATTGTGCAGACGAGGAAACTGAGGTACAGAGATGTTAGGTGAGTTGACACTTAGTCAGTGGTGGAGTCAGGAATCAAATGAAAAAGGAGCTCCAGAGTCCACACTCCTAATCACTCTGGTCCACTGCCTCTGAGACTCAGCAAAGCAACATCTTCAGCTCTCTTTAAACCAGTGTTCCTAACTTTTTTGACCACAATGGACCAAACAATATGGCTAGAACATAATTTGGCAAGCATTGAAGCAGAATATTTCTTTGGTTATTTACAAATCAAAATATCATAACAGGAAAATGAGTTATAATCAGAAATGTTCTCCTAATTTCAGGAGAAAGTTAACATGGATTGAGTTTGAGTTTTTATCCTCCCTATGCTCTATAACTCACCCATCAAACAAGGGAAGGAGCCAAGATATTCTTTGCCGTTTCTCAAAAATGAGACTTAACTTCTTTGATTGATATCTGTGAGATATAAACCAAACAGAACTATCCAGAATGTGCATTGCTGGCAAAACAACTTGACAAATGATACCGTGAAGTTCATGAGCAAAGAATGCTAAGAAATGTTCAATTCTCCAAAGTAATTGAAACCTGGGCTTTTCTATCACCCATGAGCCATTCCAGCTGCCAGAGTCCTTCTCGCAGCGCCAGAAGGACCTGGATGGACCCCAGAACCAGATCTAATATAGAGCCCTGCTTGTTTGCACACACCAGCACATACCCTTTAGTAGGGGAAGTAGGTTTGGCTAGGTAAGGGTGTATTTCTCGGGAAGGTAAGGAAGATGAGCTTGCTCCTGTGAGGGGCACACAGTCCAGGTCTACCACATGGAACAGGGAGCTTTGAGCATCTTTAGCTGTATTTTGAATTCCTACTCCCACGCACCAGGATCAAGTCTAAGGTGGGGAAGGGTGGCAGGTGGGAATGATTGAAAGAGCAAGCCCACATATAGGAAAAATAGCTTCCAAGTCACTCCTTCTTCACTCCCAGTCACCCAAGATGGACATCAATGCCAGCTTTGTCCTAAAGGAAAGCTTTGGTCAAGCAGCGCCTCTTGCAACACACACCAACAGCTTTGGTTTAGTTTCACCACTGCTGACTCCCCGATGGGACATGAATTCAATATGTGCTCAAACGGAAAGGGCTTGGTGAGATGAGGCTGTCTGAGTTTTCCTTGGAGCTTTTTAATTAAAATTCTGATTATTGCTGGTCTGCAAATAAGATAGTATCAGAATCTAGAATATATGGCCACGCTTCGTAATGCACGGCATGCGAACTATACTGCAAACCATGCAATTTTAAATAATGAATAGAAGAAAACCGGTTTTTAGCTATCTCACTAATAAGCTCTAAAGTTTATTTCATATATATCACTTTTAAGATTATAAGCTGACATGGCTTTTGAACAAAGAAAACATCTAATGTTGCCGACTGTAAAGAATCACACGCATATCCACTCTCATAGTCTTCCAAAGTGAAAGGTACAAGAGGAGATATATCATTGGAATATACAATGGAATCCTTGAGTGGTTCAATGGATGGCTTGAATTAATAAAAACATAGGGAAATTATTCTTTAAAACCATGAATTCACAACTACAAAGCCTATTTTTGCTTTGCTATTATTAATACAATAAGAGGTTTGACTTTGACCCCAGAATCATAAACGTGGAAAACATTAACAGTATTATATTGACATGTTCTGAACCTCTCTTTTTCTGTGTTAAACTGAGGCTTCTGATAAGTTTAGAGAAGTCCCCGTGGCACCGAATAAAACTAAACAATTCGTACAGACTAAGATCAAGGAGGTTTAGCGAAGAAGAGACTCCAGCTCCTCGAGAAAAGAGAGTCTGTTTGAAACCACTGGCAATTATTAATGTTTTAAAACTATAATTTAAGAAACCATTCTTTCTAAAAATAAATATTAAGCTTTCGGAAAATTTATCCTTTATAATAAGCTCTATAGCAGGGTTTTCAAAGACATTTCAGACTTATGTTGAAAAAAATGTCTTTGTATTATTACCTAGCCTTTTTCCTTTAGCCGTGACACGTTTAAACTCTCTCAGAATGAATTGGAAGGCTGCAGTTGTTTTCAATGCAATAGCACATCCCTTATAATAAAATAAGCCACCTTTTAAAGTGTTATACTTTTTCCTAGAAGTATTTAATACTTAAGGTTAGGTTTTGGCAGCATAAAATAAAATGAGATTTTTGTCTTCCAGACTGCCAATTAGTCTCTGGGGTAATAGAGGGGCAGTTTGTTGTGAGCTGTGAGTTTTGCAAGGCCACTCTGTAACACTGCAACAGGAAAACGCATGTGGTGTCACAGATTGCAGAGGAAGACACAATGCTGTCTTTCTCTTGCTTTTCAATCTAAATAGGCCAGTAGCCATGAAACACGCTTGGGATGGAACATACTCCAGAGATAGGTGTATAACAGAGAAACAGCTGGGAAGCAATTGTCACTGGTCATCTGGTCGTGATATCTCAAGCAAGTATTCAATACTAGCTTTCCCCAAATAGGATAACAAGCTGGAGACTTGATTTGAAGTCTGTCACAGTCTAAAAAGAGCTTGCATGAATCCAAGAGCCTATAAATATTGCTGACTACAGCTCAGTGATTCTTTAGACGTCACGTTTTCTTAGGTTGCCTGCTGAAATTACCACTTTCGGAAAGCTTGCAAGATGAACCACGTTTCTGAAGACAATTTTTGTCAGAGAAATAAAGCAAAAAGAAAAACATCATGAGTCTTAAGAGGATATTTCCTTTTCAGCCTAGTTAAAGTCTATGCAATTCTAAAATATTAAACTGTAGTGATGTTTACAAATTATCAAAATGGGCTTCAAGACTGTTGGTTGTTAGCCACATGCCAGAGGCAGCGCTGCATTGAGATGTGAGTGCGGAATCCATTTTTTAGCTGAAAATGTTAGTAAATGTTGGTTTCTTAATGGCTAAGGTGAGCTGTCTCCTCAAAACAACAACACAAAAAGCAGCTGGATTGATCTCCTCAATCTTAAAGGATGTGTTTTCATTCCAATGTGTGTATGCTTATGGTGACTGACATGTTCTCTTGATTTACTTGACAACAGTTAGTGGGCCCCATGTTACCAGGATAATCTGACCCCTTTTGAAACTCCCTAAGTGGAGATATTTTCAAACATCTTGGGTTATAGTTGATGTCAGTTTTTGGTGTCCTTTAGAATAGCTTTAGTTTATCCAAAAGACTGTGTCTCAGCTTATTTTTGGTTTAAGCGATAGCAGTTCCATTTACCCAAGGAAAATCTTAAACGTAAGGTTGGGTTGTGGCAACACAGAACAAAACGGGATTTTTGTCTTCCAGATCATCAATTAGTCTCTTCTGTGGCAGCAGACTTTAAGTTCAGCTCACAAATCTCTTTATGTATAGGTCTAGCAAATGTTAAGTTTTGTAAAAGGGTTTTGAATAATATTTGGTTTCATTAGTTAAACACCTTCAAACATTTTAAACTTTGTTTATAAATTTAATATATTACATTTCTATTTTAAGTACTTCAATTATCTGAATTATAGAAACCTCAGTGTATACCTACATCATTTTTGTATCTCTAGTACATTAAACTTAATGACACAGTGACACTAAAGTCCTCTTAAATGATCTGATATTGTAGATGAGTTTAGCAAGATTTCATTTTAAAAACTCAAGTCTAAAGAAAATTACCAATCATCCTAAACTGTGGGGTGCCCAGGATGCGAGACTTTCCATTTTAAAACAAAGACAGTCCTGAGCAAATCAGGACAAGTTGGTCACCCTAAGTAAAAATCACATAATTACAAATTTTTGATTGAAGTTACTAGACTTTCCTTCCAAATAGGCGAAATACATAAAATAACAAATATGAACAGCTTCCTTCTTAGCCCCCAAATATTAATACTTCAATTTTAATCATCATAATCCTTTCTATACTTAATTCTAAATCTTCCCAGGGTTAAAAGATTACAAGCCACTAAAGGAGGCCTGTTAGCGTCCCAGGTAATTTAGGTCACCTGTGTACGCAGATTTTGGCCTGGATAGGAACTGGACTTTTATTAAAGACCCTGAGGAGTCTCACTGAATCTTGTTTTATGGTTGAAATGTCATGGGCTTCAAATCATAAAGGTGAACTCAACATTACTACCCATTATGGAAAGGCAAATAAAACCACAACGCGATATGACTTTGTACCCAGTAGGATGGCTACTATCAAAAACAAACAAACAAATAAACATAAAATACCAAGTGTTGGCAAGGATGTGAAGAAAGTAGAACCTTTGTGCACTCTTGGTGAGAATGGGAAGTGGTACAGCCGCTACGGAAAACAGTATAGCAGTTTCTCAAAAAATTAACAATAGAATTACTATGTGATCTAGCAATTTCAGTTCTGGGTATATACCCAAAAGGACTGAAAGCAGGGTTTCTAAGAGATATTTGAGCAGCGATGGTCATGGCAACCTTATTCACAACAATCAAAAAGTGGAAGCAACCCGTGTGTCCCTCAATAGATGAATGAATAAACAAAATGTGGTATATACATACAATGAAATATTATTAGGCCTTAAAAAGGAAGGAAATTCTGACACATGCTTCAACATGGATAAACCTTGCAGGCATTATGCTGGGTAAAATAAGCCAGTAACAAAAAGACAGCACTATATGGTTTTACTTATATGAGGTATCTAGAGTTGTCGAATTCAAAGAGACTGAAAGTAGAATGGTAGTTTCCAGGGGCTGGAAGTATAGGGGAATGTGGAGTTGTCATTTAATGGATAGAGTTTTAGATTTGCAAGATGAAAAGTTCTGGAGACTGGGTGTATAACAATGTAAAAGTACTTAAAATTACTGAGCTATACACTTAAAATTGGTTACTATGGTAAGTTTTATGTTGTGTGTATTTTACCATAGTCAAAATTTGTTTTGAATTATATTAAGAATCAAAATTTCTATAATCACAAGCATTGATGAGGATGTGTAATGTAGAAATAAGAACCTTCATACACTGCTGTTGGGAAGGAAAATGGTACAGCCACTCTGGAAACCGTCTGTCAGTTCCTCAAATGATTAAACGTAGAGTTGTCATATGAGGATATGTCAATGGAAACTTCCAAAACTGAAAAGCCAAGAGCAAAAAAATCTGAAAAAGATGGAAAAGAATATTCAAGGACTGTAGGACAACTACAAAAGATGTAACATATGCATAATGGGAATACCAGCAGGAGAAGAGAGAAGGGAACAGAAGAAATTTTCGAGGCACAACGACTGCGAATCTCCCCAAATTAATGTCAGACACCAAACCACAGATCCAAGAAGCTCAGAGAATACAAAGCAGGATAAATGCCAAAAATACCACATCTAGGCATATCACATTCTAACTACAGAAAATCAAAGATAGAGAAAAAGAAATCTCGAAAGAAGCAAGAAGAAAAGTGAGTGAAGTACTGACACACACTCCAACACGGATGAACCGTGAAAACATCACGCTGAGTCCAAGAAGTCGGTCACAAAAGTCCACACATCATATGATTCTATTCCTATGGAAGTCCAGAACAGGAAAAATTTATAGAGACAGGAAGTAGAATAGTGGTTGCTTAGGGCTGGGATGGGAGAGTGATGGGTTTGTAGAGAGCTGAAAGCCAAAGGATGTGAGGTTTCTTTGTGAGGTGATGAAAAACGTTCTAAAATTGACTGTGGTGATAGTTGCATATACCTGCAAATATACTAAAAACCACTGAATTGTACATTTTAAGTGGATGAATTGCACCATAAGGGAATTATATATCAAGAAGGCTGTGAAAAATTTTTTTTAAATGTGAAAGTAGTTGGTCTCTTAGCTCATTTTGCCTAGTTCTTTGTATACTCACAGAGGTCTGAAACTCCTGCCCAAGTGAAGCCCTTGATTAGATTTTACATTTCATTTGACCCTTACGACATACGCGCATGTTCTAAAATTCTACAGACCTTTGCATCCGACGAGAGCCTTAGATATACGAACGCATTTTCTATGTAACCTGGTGGAATTTTGTATTCCTTCCTATTCTTAGGACCGTACAACTCTTAGGAATATTTAAAGGGATAGTTGAAGAATTCTGGAGACCTCAGCTAGATTGGTATCACTACACACAAGACCATTCTACTGCCAACTGTGGTGTTGGTGAGACTACGGCTATTCCTAATGTGCTTCTCTGTGGCTGATGGATAATTTACAAATAATAGTAGTTCTCTGAATCACCAATTTGCCAAATTTATAAAATTTACCAAAATTATTTAAAATCTGATTATTTGGCCTATCATTATTTTGCCATTACATAAATTAGTAATGGAGGGGATGATTTCTATAGCTTTAACAGGAATGCTAAATGTATCAAAAGCTAGAGATCATAGGATGCTTTAGTCTTACAAATATACTTAATATTCAGAAAAGGAAACAAATTTTCAGTAACTCGTAGTAAAGTAATAAATGGATATAGGTTCCTGTGGGATTTGTGGTTTTTAATTCATATATAGAAATTTTGTAGTTCATAATGCTATGGGTTGAATTGTATCCCCACCAAAATCATAGGGTAAAGTGCCCTAACCCCCAATGTGACTGTGTCTGGAGATGGGGCGTCTAAGGAGGTAATTAAGGTTGAATAAGGCTCTAAGGAAGGGGCCCTAATCCAATAGGACTAGTGTCCTTATAAGAAGCAGAAGAGACACCAGGAATGTGTGCACACAGAGGAAAGGCCATGTGGGGATGCAGAGAGAAGGGGGCTGCCTGAAAGCCAGGGAGAGAGGCCCCCCCAGAAACCCACCCTGCCAGCACTTCTGTCTTCGACTTTCAGCCACTAGAATGACGAGAAAATAATTTCTGCTGTTTCAGCCACCCAGTCTGTCGGTATTGTTAGAGCAGTCCAAGTAGACGGATATAATATCAATTTTTTAAAATTATTTTGATGCCTTTTTCTATTTTGACAGATCTTTTGGCCTCCTTTAGGATTATTTCACCAATTTCCCAAGTCACACTAGCAACTTCAACTTGCTATGTTTATGAACCAGAGGCCAAAATTTAATATGCAGTGTGGTGGCCCCTGTGTCTTCCTAGTTATCTTTATATTTGCTTTTGTCTTACTTTTTTCATATTTTAGCATTCTTTAAGGATTTTTTACCAGTTGACTCTTTCTCGCATAATTCTTTCTTTATGGCTAATGTATTTGAAATCTGAGGTTCTACTCACAGTGAGTATAGCAATCCCCTCTCAGCGTGCCCACTTCACTTCTGCACGTAGACACACTGTCCAGAGGGTATAACCCCATGGTTCCTGTTGGAAAGCAAGATTTCAGCAAATTGTGTGGCTGAAGTGTTCAACAGTTTATCAAAGTTTTGGTTTTAGTCTTTCTGTATTCCTTTTGCCCTTGTCGTTTGCAGCAGACTTCTCAGCGCAGTTCAGTTACACGTCAAATTCATGTGTGTTTAATATTTGAGGCATACAGCACTTTGCAAAAGCGTAAAACACATGCAAAATGTTTATATTGTATTGGGCTGGTTAACTAAATGGTAAATTAAGAGAAGTACAAAAGGCTGGATTAAAAATATGTTAAAAGGAAAACCCATCCCATTGTTTATAAATCATAAGACAGTTAATAAAATTACATTTGTAATTTGAAATATACAAGATATTTTTACTCCTAAAAGTCAGAGTATGGTAAAATCTATGATATTCTGGTTTGGCTAACCACTGCAGCTGAAGAAAAACTAAAGCTAAATGAATGCTTTGGAAGGAAAAACAAAATCCCTGAGTGTTGCAACCATCTCAGGCATCACGGTTACTAATAGTATTAGACAAAGTTAATGGAAACGATTTGACTTTCAGCAAATTGCTCATTCGACAAATTGGTTTTCCAGCAAGTTGATTTTCTCCTCTCCCTTTCTGAATGTTTGCCCCCCAATAATGAATCCACATGGAAGTTTAAGCTGTAAGGGAAACACAGTAACTGAGTTTTTTACTGCATATCATCCCCATAGTTGAAACAGAAGGAAAGGAACTCTCAGTCAAATAACGTGATATATTGCCATCTGAAGAGATCTTCAAGTTGGAAAAGTTTTAAGCTTAACTGAGGCTCCTAGTGACAAATTTAATCTCAATGGAAACATTTTTTTGTGTAGTATAGTACTAACTAGCAAGATAGTTTTATTCAGCTGGACACTTGAAAGCACTTAGTAAAAGACCTACTTGACATTTAACATTTTTCCCCCTTGAAAACAAATTTATCTTTATAAGGGTTTGAAGTGATAAATATACTGAATGTAAATGAATACTTCACAGTGACTTCACATGCTTATCCACCCTGCACCGTTCATGTGTAATAAATAGATGTTTTAAATATTTGCTCCTAGAGGTCTCTTCTTGAACTTACACATAAGTTATCTAAACAGTTGAAAAAAGATTTATAGTTATGAAGAGGCCTATATGTCAAGGAAAGTTTTATGATATGTTCCATAATAAATTAGCAATAAATGGATACAGGTGACTGTGGAATTTATGACCTTTAATGCTTTAATACTGCACTAAAGAAAAACTAATTATTAAGGTCCTAAAGGGTAATATAAGAATACCATCTACAAATTGTCAAATTAAGCCATTAGTGCTAGGTATTTGAGGTAGGTGCTTTTTATGTGGCTCAACCAGAGAGGCAGATGTATATAAATACAAGAAAACTCAACGCCCTCAAATAGCAGAGAAGCAACAGTTACGCTTTCTAGCCGAAACTAAAGAATTACTTCTAAAATTTTTTCTTCTGCTTAAAAAAACATCATTCTTTTGGCACTTTAGTGAAGTGGTACTTGTACTGTTAAAAAATGACTAATCTCACTAGATTCTCTCACAGCATTTATTGGCCATTTTTCGCCCCAAGGACCCATGAAGATGTTTGAATACAAGAGGTCCCAAAAAAGTTATCTGACTAAAAAATCAAATTTAAGCTACTTGCAGGTTTTAGAGCTGTCCTGGCCATGAGAAATTTCAATTAAGGCGCTCGTTGTGGTGAGGCATCTCCACTTTCATCTTCAGTTTTTCATAAGAAAAAAGAACTCCCCCTTTTATTCCTAATTTGAACCTCACCAGGAGGTAGATGAGTTTATTTCCTGGAGGGAAGAGGCTATTGTAAACGTCGGCCTCTAAAGTGATCTTCCAGTTTCCAATCTCTCACCCTTTTAATCCATTCTCCACACTAACACCAGAATGGTCTTTATTTTTAGGGGAAAAAATGTGATTATACCACATCTCTACTTAAAATCCTTTGACGGGCTTCAGCTGCTGAGCCTAACTCCTAAGCAAGGCAGACCCGCTTTGTGATCTGGTCCCACCCATCCCTCTAGGCTCATTGCCTCCTGGAACCCTCTGCTCGGGTGTGTTGGACCACAGGTCGTGTCCACGTGGCTTGCTCACGGCTCTCAGTGTGTGCGTCCTTAACTTTCTGCTGCCTGATCATCCTTTCTCCTTCTTTTTCTTTCAAGGACCAGCTCAAACCCCACTTCATGTGTCCTGTCACAAATGTAACAACTGTCCTGTCAGAATCCATTGCTTTCTCAATGCTTCCATGTCATTGTATGCCTTTTCTTGCATTACAGTTAATTGTGTAAGTGACTACCTTGTTACTAAATTGAAAATGGTGGAAGGCAGCGACATCATCCTGCATCTTTTCATTCCTAGCATGGAAATCTATAGGGATATAATAGTGCTCAGTAAAGGTTTATTGACTAAAAAGGCTGGGGAAAATGAGCTGAAAGAGGGAGAGGTGATGGGAGATGGAGTATGAGTCTGAGACACGAGTCCATAAACCTTTCTTCCCTGTAGGTCTAGAGTGGACGGGAAGTCTTGGATAGAAATCAAGTGAGCCTTTTCGTATGTTTCACCAGTTCCTTAAGAAGCTACTAAGTAACAGCATAAAAAAGAACATACAGGGGCTGGCCCCGTGGCCGAGTGGTTAAGTTCGCGTACTCTGCTGCAGGCGGCCCAGTGTTTCGTCAGTTCGAATCCTGGGTGCGGACATGGCACTGCTCATCAAACCACGCTGAGGCAGCATCCCACATGCCACAACTAGAAGGACCCACAACGAAGAATACACAACTATGTACCGGGGGTCTTTGGGGAGAAAAAGGAAAAAATAAAATCTTTAAAAAAAAAAAAAAGAACATACACTATCTGAGGTTGAAAGATATTTATGCATGGGAAAAATTAATAAGGAAATTATAACTATAATAATAAGGAAAATAAGGGATGAGATTCCTCAATCTGGGAGACTGCTGTGTTGCAGGGGAAAGGGCTTAAATCTACAATCAGCAGATCGGAGTGGACTCTCACCTCACTCTGTGGTCTAACGGAATGTGTTTATTTTTCTTACCTTATTTCCACCTCTGTAAAGACGGACGCTTCCCAGGGCTTTCATGTGGATTATAGGAGATAATATAAATGAAATGATAATAATAATATCTACCTTTTAATGAAGACCGGCTATATGATAGGATTTGAGCTTTATAAACATTATCTTTAATTTAATCTCTAGAAGTGTGTAATATATTTGTACCCGTCCTATTCATCACGTAGACATTGGTACTCTTTTCCAAATAGTCATAAGTAGCTTGACTTTTTCAGGCTTTGTAATATCAGATTCTTTGCCAAGAGACACACTTACCGGATGTCCTTGCCTTAGTCAAAAACATCCCACACGTGTTTCTGTTGTGGGCAAGTGGCTAATGTCCAGTATTTTAACCTTAAGAACAAGGCCAGCTATAATCAAAACTGTGAAAGAGGCAAAGGTCTCTGTCATTTCTATATTTTGGTCCCTCTCTCTTGTCCCCATTGAAAAGACCATAGTGTTTGCGCCTCACGATCCTGTGACCCACACGAGGACTTCATATCTGGTGCTCAAAAATGACCTCTCATCCTCCCCCCAACCAAATTAATGATCCAAAGAAGCTAATGAAACTAGTCATTCACCCCATGGTAAACTGTAAGTGTCTACTTAGGTCTTTGTGGGTGGATATTTAAATTTTAAAGAAGGATACAAATTATTGAATCTATTTAGTCAAGAATTCTTGGTTTAAGACTAATCCAGAGGCAGATTTACTCTGATTTGATGAAACTTAACCTTTAGGGCCCTTCATTTGCTCGATTCCCCCTTCTAAATGAATATTTACCAAAATCATTTATGGTTTAAGCCTCACAAAACTTGGAATAACCCCTAAACAAGTACTATCGAAAAGCTTTAGCACAATTCTTCTCCGTTTATGCCTTCGCCTCTGGGTTGGCTCATTTCCTCCCCAGTCATTTCCTGTGATCTCTGATTCACCATAGACGCCTTGGCGAATCTCAGGGTAGACAAGCCAGTAAGTGTTATCACCAGAAACTCCAAATATTACACTAGCTCTCTGTGGCTCGAAGTGTACCCTCCAGCTCCGTTTCCCAGAAAATTCCATCCTTCACCTCTGAGTTTAAAAGGATATATTTATGATCACTCTGCTAATAAAAGAAATTATTAAAAATGTATAACGTAAAGGTGTGGGCCGGGGCATTTCTTTGTGATGATGGAACGGGTCTATATTGGATGGTGATGATGGTTAACAAATCTATACATACGTTAAAATTTCGTAATACTATACACTGAAAAAAGAATGCATGTAAAAACTGATACAATCTGAGTAGGGCCTGTAGTTTAGTTACTTGCGTTGTACCAGTGTCAGTTTCATAAGGTATTATGGTTATAAAAGATGTTATCATTGGGAAAAGCTAGGTGGGAACTCTCTGTATTATTTTTATGACCTCTTGTGATTCTCAAATTGTTTCAGAACAAAAAGTTGAAAATATATAATGAGTTATTTCTAAATTTATCTGAATTATTTTTTTAAGTTTGGGGCTTAGTTGGCAATACTGGTGGAAACCACCTTTAAGACGCTGGCTCACTCTACTAAAGCTGCCACTTTCTTCCAAAAATGGAAGAAAAAAGCAACAAAGAGTGTCAAAAAGTTTCAGTTTTCAATAGCACCTTGTTTTAATATATATTCCAATGCAGAACAACACGTCCTGCTTTCTTTTACACATCTGCCTTTCTCTAAGTGTCAGAAAGGTAAATGGCAGACTTTGGAGGGACCTCCTGCTGTGATCCTCTTTTTCCCACCTGTTATTAACCATGTGTGAGAGTCAGGAAGCTTTTCAAAGCCTGAATTCCCAACAAGTAGATTTTATCCGAGGTGGTTTAAAAAGGATGCTTCCAGTGAGTGGAAGGTTGGACCAGCTCAGTGATTTCTAAAATACAGGGACTGTGCGGTACAATGTGAGGATTTCAGCTGTCTGCTGCTAACTGAGAAAAGCAAGGAGAATAAAGCACCCAAGTCATTTTAAAGTCGATGCATCTTTTTTGGGAAAGGATCAATTTTTTTTTTTTTTAAAGATTTTATTTTTTCCTTTTTCTCCGCAAAGACCCCCGGTACATAGTTGTGTATTCTTCGTTGTGGGTTCTTCTAGTTGTGGCATGTGGGACGCTGCCTCAGCGTGGTCTGATGAGCAGTGCCATGTCCGCGCCCAGGATTCGAACCAACGAAACACTGGGCCGCCTGCAGCGGAGCGCGCGAACTTAACCACTCAGCCATGGGGCCAGCCCCGGAAAGGATCAATTTTTTATCCCAATAATATGTCCTTTGAATTTGTTTATTTATGTTGAACTTTATTTATAATCCCTATTTTGGTTTTATACTGTTTTATGAAATAATGATGATAGTAGATAATTATTTGTTTAAACTTCTTGGCAAAATTAGGAACTTGCAATTCTAAGCTATCTTGCCTCCCCTTTTTTTTCTCTAATTTCACCAATCTGTGAAATCCGATATCCAAGAACTATTGGATTGAATGTCTTTAAAGCATCTTTAAATTCTAATAACTGCTCATTCACTTAGTCATTTATTCAGGGCCTATTATTTGCAAAGCACAGTCCTGGGAGTGTGGCTTTCAAAAGCTAAAGAGAAGACAGGTGCAGAAATAATAATAAATGCAAGGTGGAAAGTGAAAAGTGCTGCACAAAGTTTGGAAAATGAGCTGGAAATTTATTCTGACACCTATAAACATAGGCAAAGCTGGAAAAGGTGAGAACCAAGACTTCAGACGGCATGAAATTGATTGGCTAGACCTTTCCATAGAAAGGGAGCCTCATATGGAGACTGACAATAGTGAAGGCTAGAGAGAGGCAAAGGCTGGTGAGCTTGAAATAAATATGCTCTATACTCGAGCAAGTTCAAAGGGGCTCAGACAGAACCAGAACACGTGTCTCAGGGGAAACCTCATAGTACAAAGGAAGTGGAGGCATTTATGCATCCCTACGCAGTTTAGCAATGACACTTTTTTACATGCTGAATCTGAAAAAATAATAAGTCTGGCCACAGAATTATTTGATATTAGATCTTTGTAAGCTGAAGCCTTAAAGCCAGTAATTTTTTAAAGCAGTATCTCAATATGTGGATTTATATAAGTGATAAGCGAAAGGAAAAAGAAAAGCAAGAAAGGGAAGGAGAATGTGAAAGGAAAGACCAATCACAGAAGTTACCACTACAAGAAGTAGGGGGAAAAGCAGAGAAATGGCTGGTGATGGAAGAGTCAGAAATTCCTCCATTGAACAGAAGGTTTCGTTTTCTCGCTTCTTCTTGTCACTTACAGTTTAGCTGTGAGTTTGAAAACCCCAGTGTGGTGGTTGTATTTGTTTTAATGTCCACAGAGGTGAAATACCAATAATCAGACTCATCATTAATTATACTAGGCATTTTATCCAATGTATTTCCAGGAGTTTCAAAGCTTAGTCTGTCAGTTTCCCCTAGACCTGATCTATTGCATTAATAGTATAATAGTACAATCTTGAAACTATGTTATAAGGGCTAGAAAAACGTAACCATTTCCTATATCATAAAGCATTATACTCTACAGCACATCTTTCTAATATGATTATTTATGGTGCCAAAGAACTGATAATTCAATGCTCTAGTCCCTACTACTTCTTTTCCCTAAAGATATCTAGGTATATTTCAAATGTGGATGCCGTATTAGTTACCTAATGCTGTATAACAAACTACTATAAACATAGCAGCTTAAAACAATACACATTTTTCTATCTTAAAGTTTCTGTGGTTCAGGAGTCGGGGCATAGCTTATCTAGGTCCTCTGCTGAGAGTCTCACAAGGCTACAATTAAAGTATTGGCTGGGCTGCGTTCTCATCTGGTGACCTGACTGGAAGAGTTTGCTTCTGCATGCATTCAGGATGCTGGAGAATTCATCTCCGTGCACTGTATGAATGAGTCCCTCAGCTCCTAGAGGCCACCCATAGTTCCCTGCCTCATGGACTTCTCCATTGGCACTTCCAGCATGTTAGCTCGTTCCTTCCAGAACAGCATGAGAACAAGAGCTAGAAAGACCAAGTCATATAGTGATGAAATCATGGGAGTGACATCCTATCATCTTTGCCATACTCTAATGGTTAGAAGCAAGTCACAGGTCCTGCCCACACTCAAAAGGAGGGCGTTATACAGGGACGTGAATACCAGAAGGCAGAACTCATTGAGGGTCACCTTAGCGTCTGTCAGCATAGTTGCTAAAATAAACTTTTCATATCTTGAGTACCTTTTCATATGTCAAAAATAGACATAATTTAGAAGATGAAAATGATAATGCGGGGCAGTGTTTTAATAGAAAGGGAAACAGTCAAAGTAAAGCGAAGAAAACTTTAAAAGTCAGTTTCAGTAAACTCTTTCAGAATATAATTTATAAAATTCAAATTTACATTTTAAAAATTATTTAAATAATAATGTAGAACTGAATAAATATGTTAGCTAACTGATTTCTTGAAATGTTTAAGTACTAGTAATAATTTTATATGCTGAAACAGGATTCAGACATAAACAAAGCTAAAAAATATCAACAGACTGGGAGGAAATACTTGTAACACGTTTAACAGAGAGAGGATTAATATCCAAAATACATAAAAAGCTTCACTAAATCACTAAAGGAAAAACAATCCCAAAGGAAAATGGATAAAATATGAATAGCCAATTCACAAATAACATATATAGTAAAGAAAGAGATAAATGCTCAATTGCCCTTATAATTAAGTAAATAAATGATCAAAGCAATAATAAAATATAAATGTTCATTCACACAATTGAAAAGATAAAAAAAGATTTCTAATCTCAAGGGCCTTTCAAGCATGTGAGAAAATGGTACTTATACATTTAATGAAAAGATAAGCTTTTTGGAAGGCAATTTAGCAAAACCTATAAAATTTTTTAAAGGATTACTATTTGACCCAGCAATTTCATTTCTGGGAAACTATCCTAAAGAAATACTCCCACTTTTCAAATAGTAATACACAAGGATAGTCATTGTAGAATTTTATGACAGTGAAACGCTAGAAATAAATGTACCATAATAAAGAACTGAATTATGATAGATTCATGCTATGAAATTCTATATAGCCAATAAAAAGAAAGAAGTTGGCTTATGGGTATTTGCCTAAAAAGAGCTCCATTACATATTAGGTGAAAGAAACTGAACAACAATATATAAATTATGATCTTACATATGTAAACAAGAAGATATATATAGATGTGTACATATAGGAGTGAAACACACAGAAAGGGGACTGAGAGAATGTACATCCACCTCTTGGCCTCCCACACCTCTGAGTGGAATGCAAAAGTAGGAAGTAGGAAGTAGGAAGGTGATCAGAGACCTCAGGCTTTGCTCTGTGTAATGATTTGTTTGACTCACGTGCACTGAGAAGACACAAAAAGAACAGAAATAAGTAAAGTGGCACTACCTTTTTCTTTGCCATTCTAAATAGAAAAAAACACTTCAGTAATTAAAAAATAAATATTTTTAAAACCAGCCACTAAATTTATTTATGTTCTTCCTTGCAAACTTCTTGCTGAGTCAGCTAATTTTCTGGTATATGATAAATATAAGCAAGGGATTCAAAATTGGAGGGGAGGTTCTAATATCTATCTGTCTGTCATCTATCTACTCACCTAACAATTTTCTATCCCTGCTATTTATACTCTCTGCCTTTCCTAAATAGTTCATACTGCCCTGATGCCAATGCTAAAATTCCTGCCTTTGCTCCCTCAGAAGGTTTATTTTTCAAAAGCCATGGAATAGGAAGAATAGGCTGGAAGGATAACAAGAACACGTGACAAAAATAACAAGATTGATGGGAGACCTGTGTCACAACACAGCTGCAGAATGTTGGCATCATTTGAAAAACTGTCCTTGCCTATGTTCGCCTTCCACATATAAAATGTTCGGTAGCTGTTTTCTTAGCAAAATGATAACAAGCTGTAGGGGTTTGCTACATAATTCTGATTTATTTTGTCATTGTGAAGAACTTTTTACTGTGACCTCGTGTCCCTTTTTGCTGATATGAGTGTTTGCTGCCATGGTCAGTGCATTCTATTACAATACCAGCTTGCAAGCAACATTGTTTTAAAGAAGGTTAATCCAACTTCTTTTACATCAAAAAAGCAACTAAAGAGCTTAAAAATTAAACCAAAAATTAAAAACATATGACTTTGGGTCTTTGCATTTGGTTGGGTAAATACATATATAAATTATGCTTAGACCTGAAGGCACTCAGTGCCTATTTTTACTTTATGATTACCTCAAGTCAATGTCGTGCCTTGTAAAAATGTACCTATGCTGTAGTCATTCCATAAACTCTATGAAATAAAACACATCTTTCTGGCTCAGTGAAGTTCAGAAAATCTGAGTCTTCGCTCCTATAAATGTATCATGTTGCATTTACTGGCTAATAAAGTCTCAAAGAACAAGATTGCCCTTCTTTTCACAACTTGATCCTTTACAAATTTACAAATGTAGTGCTTTAACCTACTTGAACTCAGCTCTGGCTCCCTGAGGGAAGATGCTAACCAAGGGAAGTGTCTGTTCTCGGTTAGCTGGGTCCGGGCCAGCAGCCGGGGGTATCAGGAGGGGGCAGCCGCGCGCCTGAAGGGTACAGCTGGTCTGCACTGGAGGTTTGCACAGCCCAAGTTAATGAGGTTAATAAACCAAGGTCAAAACAAGAAGACAAAAGGACAGAGTGGGCACTGAGAAGGCAAAAACAAGGACCTGGTACCAGAAAGTCAGGTCACAAGGCAAGGGCGAGATCTGTTATCAAGCTGGAAGCCACCTCCCCAAAAACCAAACAGAGATGAAAGCTGAGGAACGGGTGACATTCTTCAGGATTGAGGTATGCATTCCTTCTTAGCCATCAAATGCTTAGGGAAATATTTCTCTGCAGAGCTTCTGAATTTAGACAATCTCAGACACCTTACCTGAAGGAGGTTGTGACATTCACGTGGCCTTGTGGAGGGTCTTGCAATAAAAATCTATTCCTCAAAGCCCACTTAGAACGAGTAATTTTAGTTTATGTTTTTGGTAAAAGGGTATAGTTTAGAAAGAGAAACTCCAAAGGAGGTAATATACAAGGAAGAAACTACAATAACACTGGAGGCAGTAACTTCAACATGACCTTGTATGAAAAGGGAAATTTCTCTATCAAACAATGAAATGTTTTGTCTATACAACTCAAAGCGTTCTGAAGCTGAAGCAATAAAACAATGAGTTTGTGTAAGAGTAGAGAGTAGGTAGAGAAAGTAAAGACCAAAGGAGAGAGAAGAAAGAAGAGGTAACAGAGGGAAGGTTAGAATGTTTCCTTTCAGAAGCAAGGGAGCGTGCGTGCGTTCCACTTGTCAGAGGAAAAGATCCCGTCTTTGCTGCAAGCCCAAAGGTTTGAAAATCCTCCTCGTGTAAGACTGGCTATTTTTCTGAATTCCCTAGATGTTTGGCATTGAGTCCATTTACTTGGTAAAATGGATAATGAAAGCTGTTTGCTATATATTTCAAAGACTTGCTTCAGTTTTAACACCACCACAAACATGTAACACACATATTATCCAGGTACTTTCAAATGAAAGCATTTGTATCTAAAATAATTACCGAGGTTTCTATTCCGCTCTGCTAGTTGATCTTCACTGGAAAAGGAATAAATGGTTTCTTAGACTCTAAAATGCACACACCCCATGTATATAGAAGTTTTTAACTGGGCAGATGTACCCATCCATTACTCATGGGTATAAGCCACCTCTAACTACCTCGCTGCCTCCTCAAAAAAAAAAAAAAAGATGTCCATGATCACCATCAAAATACTGACAATAGAATCTGTCTGTTTCACTAAGCTTCAAAATAAACCACTAAAAGCACTTGGTGACCACTGGCCGCCTTGCGCTTGTTCCGCCCACCTTTTAACAATTCAAAATCTTATGGAAAGCAAGTAATTTTCATCAAAATGGTTGTAGCTCTGGCTGTCCCCAGATGAATGTGGGGTCCTCAGGAAACAACATAAGGTCTCCAATTGCTAACGTTTTAATCTGGGTGAAAAATTAAGTTACATGAGTCTTTGCGGCAACCCTAGAGAGTAAAAGGAGGTCAGCCTGAAGGTGGTCTGTGGAGGTGAGGAGGGGCGGGGAAGGAATAGTGAAAGGCCATATAGCCTACAAAGAACATTCTCAGGAAACGTTCAAAGCAAACAATCCACCCCCACCCCCACCTTTTCCACCCTCACTCAGATCCCTGTGTTATAAGAGAGAGATTCTTTTTTTTCTTCATCATTTATAGGGAACCACCTCCACCATCCCATGAGCTGCTATCTTAGTTCCACAGGGCCGGAGGCTGAAACAACCATCTTTGATTAACATGTGGAGAACAAAATCCACCCTATGTGATGGAGCTGAAATGCCACTTGGTCTTTGTTTTACAAATGTTTCTATAGTTTTATCTTTATTTATGATGCAGCTGAGACACTATGTTTTTGTTTTTTGTTTTTTAAGATTTTGAACATAAGAGAAAAGCTTTCCAGTGGAAAAATCTGTTTGCAGTGGCAATGTGCTTGCGCGGACATTTTGGGAAATATTTGCTTATTCTTCACAACAAATATTTGGCAGAGAAACTGTGTCTTAAATAGGAGCTCAAACTCTGTAGTGGAGAAATGATTACCCGGAGGAGTGGTAAACATTTCAATTCCATTCAACGTAGTCTTGAGTTCCTGCTCCGAGCTTACCTCCCCCTAAGTGGTGGAAGACACAAAAGAAGCGTAAGAAACAGTTCCAGCTATTTACAATGGTATTGAAGAGAAAAGACAGAAATAACAAATTGTGCAAGATAGCGCATATAATTAAGTACCGACATGTGCCATGCCTAGGACATACTCTTGTCCTGAGCACTAAAGGAAAAAATAAATCGTACTGAAGCTCTGCTAAGAAAAATGGCGAAGCCCTACCTTCTTTGGAGGCAGTATGGTATAGTAGAGAAAAACACAGATTTTACAATCAGACAGTACGAACCCAGATAATCAGTGGGTTAGCGGATATCTCAGCCAGGTTGTCCTTACACAGACTTGGGTTTGAATCCTGACTCCAATTACTAACTTTGTGATCTTGGACAAGCTTTTAACTTCTTTGAGCTTCCAGTTTCAAATGAGGATAAGAATGTAGTGTAATTTATTTATTTCGAAGTCTCAATGAAGTGGGGTATACACATGAAACGGCTTTAGTTTTGTCCAATCACTGCTTTTCATATTGTTTTGGAAAAGTCTACCTTTCTCATCTGAAAAAAGAAATGCTTTTAATTTCTTATTCCTGTGACAAACAGTATTGAGACCAGAAACAATTTCCTGTCCCTGTGTTAAACAATACCGGGATCAAGTAAAATCACTTGGCTGCTTGATCCAGAAAACAGTTGTTCTGGAAGATAATACTACAAATTCGTTCTAGAAGATAAGACTGTAAACTAAATAGCTTACTGATTAAGCCCAGCAGCTTGCTCAACAAGATTCACATCAACACCTTTGCCTTGCTTTGCACTCATCCAAAGCTATTATGTCACAAACTGCCCAGTCTCACCCAGGGACCCCTATTCCCACCTTGTAATACCCCCTCAATATCACCAGCCCAGACTCTAATATTGTTTCCCAATTTCCCCACTTTGTGGCACCCTGAGACTGTGTCAAGATGGTGTTCACTATCATTGCAATAGGTCTAATAAACTTCTCTTGGCTTGACCAATTGGTTTTTCTGGTGGCTTCTAGAGACATTAATGGTTGACACATCCCTTAACGGTATCTTCAGCAGGTTTCATAAAATTCTGGCCACTTTGGAATTAAAACACACACCTTTCTGGTTTGGCTTACAAAGTTCAATTTACATTCTCTTCAAAGCACTGAGCCAGCCTTACCTCACCCCAGATGTGTGGCTCAGGGGACTTGGGATGGGGAGGCAGCTCAGCCTTCTCTTTAAATGGGGGTGAGGCAGGAGAGGGAAGGGATGCGTGGTTTGAGATGACCCTATGCCCCTTGAAGACCTAACGCCTCTAGGAGGAGGAAGGATCTTTGGGGGTGACTGGTCACTAGTCAGAGGTATGGAGAGGTTGTTTCTCTGGCTGTTTCCATATGTCCCTAGGTCCACCAATATGGCAGCCCCTGTTTAGATGGTATGCATGGCTTTCTGTGGGCATAGTCAGCAACACATGGGCCCCTCTGTCGCTGATGTCCCACTCAAAGAGGATCATCCTCTCCATCAGTTCCTGCCTCCAAAAACCTTTTTTGGTGCAATGTTGCCTTATTCTGTCCCCTCTTATAAACTTGGTGCTCCTTCATATGGAGCCATAGGAACCACTCATAAAATGGGAATTAAACAGAACATTGTAGTGAGAATTAAGCACACTTCTAAAGTAAGTGGTCCATAGACAATAACTAGTAATCTTCTCTCTTCCCTATTATGTGCAATACATTGTGTTGGTGATACTACCTTTGTGATTAAGAATGGAATATGAGAATATTCTATAAATTTACCATTTTTAAGTGTATAAGAAAAAGTTCACAAACATTAAAACCACAAACTAACCTACTGTGAGTTCATCAAACTATAAACTAATACAAATTTATCATCAAGTGTTTTTAAATTCTAGTCCGGACCAGTAGGAAGAAAATCTCGATGCCAGAGTGATATTCTGTTTTAACTTTTTTTGTTGTTGCCTCTTAATAAATAATCTTTAATTCGGTGTCTTGAAAGTTGATACTTCACTGTTGATGTGGTTAGACTCTTTTCAAGGTGTGAAATTAGTATGTGCCAACACGCTAGGGGGATAGTTCTCTTAATAACATTTTCCATGACATGTATTAAAGAGTATTGCTACTTGGGAGGAATCCAAAAGAGCAGAGTGAGAAATATTTATAGCATATGAGTGTAATAAAAAATGTAATCATGAACAAACAATACATTAAACTGGTAGGACATAGTTTACATTAGATCACAGGAATGAATATCAAAAATACAGGCACTATTTTTGAAAAAACAACCAGCAGTGAAAAATCTATTTATAATACAAACCAGACACTCCAAAATAATTTGTGGTTGACTTAATTCTTACCGTTCATCCTGTATTCTTTTGAATAAGCTGAAGGAAGGCACCCGAGTAACTACCTCAGCTGTTTTTGATTTTCATTCTGAATTTTCAGTGAGATGAAAACTCTAGTCTATATAACAAAAAGAGATGGCATGACATTTTTAGAAATTTGGATTTTTCCCCTCAATAGAGATACATATTAAAAAGAAATGTTTTACAATAAATTACTCTATTTCCAAATTGTCTCATTATTTCTGGGAAACAATAATTGCATATAAATTCTGAATAAAGGAATATCACATTGCATCTTATGTGTTCTGCAATATGCACTCCTAGAAAATCATTAGAGTAACAAAACCAGCTGCATGTAATAGAAAGCAAATGATTTACAATGTTACTATGAGAATCTACTTTATTTCATATTATCATAAAAAGAGCAGAACTGAATATGTGCATGACAAACAGAAGAATCCAAGAAATTCCAAATGCAAGTCAGTTTTTTTTTTCTAAATAGGTATTAATGCTGGAAGGTGATTTGAAAAGACTTCTATTCTAGAGAATATTATCAATTATAATTTGCAGTCATTATTAGTCCAAAAATTGAAAGAAAAAAATCTACAAACATTAATAGAATATGGAAAGAAATACTTGGAGACATATGTGCTTCTATTATTCAACATCTACGTTACAAGAGGTTCTATTTAGTGATTTTGAACACTTTATTTCATTTAAGCTGAGAAATAGAATGCATTTTTGTTCCTAAATGAAGCTTGTCCCTGACATTTGAACTACACCAAAAGTCTTCAGTGTCTGTGTTTAAATATGTTTTATACATCAATCATATCTGCCTACCAAGAGCCCAGTCCAAGTGACTTGGCCCCACCCACAGTCCTAATAACGAGGAAATCCTATGCAGACCACAGGGCCCCAGCTTTCTCCCTCCACCAGCCACAGCCACAGGTGATGCAGCCGGAGCTACTGTGATAGGGCCTGCCTCAAGGAAAGTTGAGCTGGGCCAGTGGGACTCCCTCTCAGTCATGGGAGTCGAGTCTTGACTAGGAGAGGGAGCATTAAGACTAGGGAGCAGAACAGGAGCAGGCAAGAGCTCTGGGGCAGGGACAAGACACAGAGACCAGGGGAAGAGTGAGTAAACGTGACATAGGGAGAAGCAGAAAGCCTGAGCAGGGAGGCCCGTCAACGGTGGATCACAGTGCGATCCATGAACTCTTGCAGCTGAGGATCCCAACCCGTGACCCCCAACCACCAAACTCCAGCTGCAGCCTCCAGGACACCCAGCCCGGAATCCACTCCTAGGCTTAAATATCTACGAAACTCCATATCTCTAATTTCATTGCACATACGTCAATATCATAAACCATCCTAAACAAAGTAACTGGTATGAGTTTCAGGTTCCAGCAGCCAAAAGAACCTATAAATTATATACATATGTGTAAGATTATACATATTAATTATATATAGCCTAGGTATAATATAATAATTAGTATATATTATATTATTACATATTTTATATTTATAACATAACATTTATATATTTATAAGAATATATAATATGTATATTATATATTATATAATACTAAACATCTAATAATCATGTATATATATCATATTATATATTACACTTCTAAAATTGTAGGTTCTTATATATATCATCAAACCAGAGAAAGGTCCCAGGACCTAAATATTTATGCCTGAATTCCAAGCTCCAAGTCCCTTGTTAGAGCTACCAAATTAGAGTTCTCTTTAGTGATCATGGTTTTTAGAGAAGGAACCAGTTCAACTTATTTAATAAATGTTGTGGTGAGAGTAGTCCATCAATATAAAATACGTTTTTTTTTTTTTTTTGAGGAAGATTGGTCCTGAGCTAACATCTGTGCCAATCTTGCTCTTTTTGCTTGAGGAAGATTGTCCCTGAGCTAACATCTGTGCCAATCTTCCTTTATTTTATGTGGGATGCCACCACAGCATGGCTTGACAAGTGGTGCTAGGTCTGTGCCTAGGATCCGAACCCACAAAACCTGGGCCACCAAAGTGAAGCACACGAAATTAACCACTATGCCACCAAGCCAGCCCCTAAGATAGATTTTAAACATAATCGAGAAAATACTCTAAATGAATACAGTAAACTGTTTCTTGGTTTATGTTTTCATTAGTTATCATATGTCACAACAACACTAAACCACAATAAACCAAACACCACAACAGAGTGGGCCATCACTCTGAATCTTGGGGCTTTTCTAAGATGTCTTTGCTTTATAAACTTGAGCATCAACTTTACCTAACAGATGGAAGATATAAGTGATTAACTGTGCCTAATGTTGCTAACTGGCCAAACAAGATGAGGACTGAAAATTGACCCTGGCAATAGGTAGGCACAGAGTGGCAAAGACAAATATCTGATTGGAGTATGTTCAAGAGAAAATGGGAGAAAGAGAGAGAAAGGAGGGGCAAATCTTTCAAAAAATTTTTCTCCAAAAAGGAACAGAGAAGTAGGGTGGTAGCTGGAGGGAACGTAGGGTCAAATGAGTTATTCTTGCTGTTTTAATATGAGAAATATTAGCTAATACTTGTATGTTGATGAGATTTGATCCAGCAGAGAAGAAAACAATTAAGGCTGCAGGAGGGAGAAGGGATAATGAGAAGCAAAATCTTAAGAAGACAAGAAGGGATGAAACCCATTATCTGTGCAGAGGAACTGTCCTCAGGTGGGAACACAGATAGGCAATCCACTGTAACAGGAGAGGAGAGAGAAGGAGCGTATTGGAGCACCTTCATGAACTATATTTCTATTAATGCATCCCAAATTTACGCTAACTTGCAAAAAGCCACACCACAATATCAGTTTCCACTGCAGTTGGAATTAACCAAGATTCTACATCTTTTCCCTGTATGCTGTTGGTAGGTCATCCAATCCACACGCAGGTGATTTTCAAGACCAAGTTCACTAGAGACATCACTTCAGGTTAATACATTTATAATATATGTTCCATATGTAAATACATTTTAACATTCAGGCCTAATGTACCACCATAAACTGATAAAACAGGAGATCTAACACCATCTCATAACATCTTGGAGGGGCCCCTTAAATCCCTGGGCTCTGGCAATCATCCCACTTTGCTTACAATGTATTATCCCTTGTAGCAAGTATACTCAGGTGATATGCAAGAAATGTAACTATTTTCTCATTACTCAACTTAATCTCTCTTTTGATTTCCCCATTTCTACTCCTGTCAAAACTCGTCCAGAAAACATCATAATTGGATAAATTTAGTCATTTCATATTTTCAACTCAGATAACAATTTCTGCCCCCTTAGCCTTCTCCCTGGGACAGAGCTGAAGTTCTAAAGGCTGAACTGAAGTTGAGGGCCTGGGGAGAAGCCAGGGCGGGTCCATGGCTGATAACATCTATTCCTACTAGCATCTCCTTGTGCACAGAAATATGTGTAGGTCCCATCATGTAGTCCCTGGTCCTCGACCCATGTACTCCAAATCTTCCCAATCCTGACTTGGAGGATCATTTAGGTCTACCAGTGCTTTTTTAATCATTTTCACACCTTTCTGGGGAAGATGGAATTCTCAAAGCTTTTCTGGTGACAGGAGGCTCAGGGAGATGCCTTAGACCTTCTTTGCCTAGAGCCTCCCTGTCCTGCTCTTTTACAGCTACTGTTACTGCTCCAAGCCAGCATGATGCAAGGGATCACGGAGCTCTAGGACCTTGCTCACTTTCAAGGACCCTCCTGGGAAACAAGATACAAGTGATAACCACTTTGGGATGCCCAAATTGGTCTGGAAGCTCTGTCAACAATTTGCCCAATTCCCATGCTCAGCAAGAGAGGAAGAGAGTAGAAAGGTCTTGGAGACATTCAAAAATATCCAACAAACTTGGTCTTCTGCACCAGTCCCCTTTTTTTTTTCTTCTCCCTAAGCAGTGAAATCTTTGTGAAGTCTAGCTCTTTCATCAATTGCCTTCTTCCAAAATTCTTTATTTCCTGCATAAACTTTGGGGTTTTTTTCCTCTTCTCCTACTGTCTGCTTTGAAATGGCAAAGCTGAGAACGGATCCTGGAGCGGTAAGTCTGGCTCTCCTAGCTGCTGCCTGAAACCAGGAGGAAAGTCACAAGGGACCAGAGATTACTAGGAATGAGAAACACAAAAGTTATTATCAGCATTTTATCAACCTTATAACCACATGAGCTTGTGAAGGCATATTTTTCCAAGAAGGCACTGGGTTTTTCAGTCCACAATAAATTGAAATTTTGTCTGTCTTAATAGAGTATACCCTGTCTGTTCTGCAATAGTCAATCAGTTTTCACCTATCATATATATTTATCTACTTAGCTACCAAGTTCTTATTTATCCTTTACATATTCATTATCTTGTAACCTTGAATTGGATTTAACATAGTTTGGTAAATTTTCCTGCTTTTAAATCTGTTCAACTCTTACAATTTTAAGTAACAATTGATGCTAGAAGAAAAAGTGTGAATTTGCTAATAGGTATCTATTTAATAGACGCAAGCCTAAAAACTATAATATTTCATATTTGCAAAATTCTCTGCAGTTTACCCAACACTTTTACATACATTATTGTGTCTTCCTCTCTAGCAAATGTCTAATGAAGGTTGAGGTGGTGTGTGAACCTTAGTCTTTTGACGGAAAACCCACCATTTTTCCACAAGAGACAGACTATAAGCATTTTGCCCTTTGATTATGAAAGCAGAATAATTCAGTGATGTCAACGGTGACTTTTTCAGTATATGGGGTTCACTAATACATTTCAATTCCTCTGCAGTTTGTGGATGCCAACACCACAGCACCAGCTGCTACCTCACTGAGGATGCCACGAGTTGCGAAATAGACCGATTGTCTTTTGCTTTTCTCTGCACTTTCACTAAAGCAGTGTTAGGCTCTGGGATTGTGTCAAGGATGCGATGATAACGCTTACAGCCAATTGAAGTACAAGAGTTGTTCAGAGGATACGAAAGATTTGGTTTCCAAGTTTCCTGCCTCAGCCTGGTGTGAGCAATGCCTAAAGAGCGGGGTCCACCACACAACCTTGCTTCATTCTTTGTGATGGTTAGAAAAAAAAAACAATGGCAATGTTTTTGCTGTTGAGTGGAGCTTTAGTTCATTCAAATTAAATGAAATTATGATGTTAAAGAATTTAGCATCGGGTTAGCAATCAGCAAATGTTAGCTATTATTATTATTAAAATAGAAATAACATGCTTAAAATTAGATTGGTACATGGGAGTCAGAAAAAAGATTACTCACCAAATGTTTATGTTACTAGGTATGCCAAAGGATTCATACTTTTGTTTTAAAATGCATCACAATTCCCTCCTAAGTGAAAATCTAGTATATCAAAATATTATCTGGTATATGATCTATTACTTAAGTTTCTAATTCAGCTACGTGTATTCATTATTTTTCTGCAACTCAAGAATCAGATTAATTCTTAGGGAGTTGTTAAAATAATATTTTAAAAAACCATTATCAAATTTTAAAGGAAGGTTTGAAATATTATTAAGGGGTTATTTTAATTTTAAGTTTTGTTTAGAAAAAGAGTCTAATAATCCTGAGTTCAGCTTGAAACAAAAATAACTCAGGGTTTCAATTTGCTGGCTTTCCTCTGCTGGGCTAGAGAGGCATCTACTGCAGCCCCAGATCCTTAATAACTCAGCAAAGAACAACCCAGAATAACCGTCTTGCCCAGCCTTTGCCTTCAGATATGAAGAAAGCAGTTACAAAGAGAAGTGGGATTGCACCATTAACCCAAGAGCAACAAACATCTTTCGAGCACTTCCTATGTGCTGGCCCTCCCTGCACTTTACCCGACCCTTCATTTCATCCTCTCAACAACCCATTTTGCAGATGAGCAAACTTAGCTTTAGAGAGTGCACATAATTTACACAGGCCACAGTGGTAGGTAGAGCCCAAGGGGCAAAACCTATCCTAGGATGGGCGCTCAACGACAGTCCAGCGAGCGTCTCTATCTGAGGAACTTTGGAGAATATCTTGTGGTAAGCCCTTGATTCCTGAGGCGCCTAATGCATCAGACTCCACTTTTACGAAGCTAGTTTGCTCCATTCCTTTCCAATGTCCAAGTGTATGTAGAAAGGGAAAACAAAAACCCTCAAAATTTCAAAGGCAATTTAGGCAAAACTCCAACTGAGTTCATACAATGGCACTTCATACTTTGGACGGGAGTTTTTGAAAAACTTCTTTAATTTTTCTTAAGACCTCAGGTTACTAGAGCACAGTGACAGGCACAAATTATAGAATCTATCCCTTCTCCTCCTGCATAAGCCTGATAAACAACCACAGTAAAACACAGCTGCTCATTGATGTGAGTCTGTTGGGAAGCCATCCTGGATAACCTGAGATCCAAGTTTGGAGACAGAAGAAATTTAGAAGTTGCTGTTTTACCGAAGAAGAATTCACTTTGCTCAAGGTCATACACACCAAGGTCATACACAACTGGGCATACACAACCAGTTGGTTGAGCCAGATGATTTCTCTCAGTTCAATGCTCCATCCACTATGCTACCTAACTTCCTGGAAGCAGGTATTTCTTTTAGGTCTACGTTGCCAAGCTAAGCCCTTTGCTTCTTTTTGGCTATGTGGATCATCAGCGTTCACTCCAATAACTAGAAAATGGTTGCAATACAGAATCGCAACACCTTCCCGATATCATAACCTGAAACTGCTCTGAAGGTGACCTAATCCAGACTGTGTGAAAGATAAGCACCCAGTTCCAAGCCAAAAATATTTTTGTTATCAGATATTCAGATGGACTAAAACATTGTTCAGGCTAGTTGAAAACTGCTTAGCAGAAGTGGTTTAAAATCTGACTGACCCTGGAATGAGAAGAGTTGGATCTATCCTTCAAAATGTGTTTGCCCCCCTGGACTTTATATCAAACATACAAAACATAACAAATACTTTTAAAGTCACTAATTTTGTTTAGCATGGATTAAATAAGTAAAACGGAGAGAGCACTAGATCTTATGTAGGGGGAAAAAACACCGCCACCAAATGTTTTTGCCAGCTGCCCACTAGTTTAATGTTCTCCAAATGAACATATATATTAGTTCCAGAAATATTATAAATCTAGTCCCTTATTATTTGTTAATAAAATCTTCTGTCTTGTATTTTAACTGACTATGAAAAAATATTAACAGATATTTACAAAGTACAAGGATGAGGTTTATGTAACTCTGATAAACATTTCTTTCAGCAATAATCAAAAATTTACAGTCCTTGTTAATCTCCAATGTTCTGGAAGATTTCAGAAAGACTCACGATGATAAGACAGTTAAAACTTGAAGACAAATACCTAAGGATTCACAAAACCTTTCTCCAATAACAATAATCTCTGCTTTTCAGTAATTGTATAAATTTATTTTATTATATATATATTTATATAGAAACAATCCATAGCTATATGAATTAATATATATTATATATTATAATATACATATATGTTTATTAATATACTAATTTATAATATATTATTATATTGTCTATATGATGTTTATTATATATGTAATAGATAACATATACTATACACAATATAACATATATATATAAATGACTTCAAGAATTCTAGAGGTGGAAGGGGCCTCAGAGGCAGAGAAAGATTCTCAGGTCAGACCTGACTCGCCACGTCTACAAGTTCTTCATTGCAGAGCCAAGGTTAGCACTCGGGTCTTCTGATGCTGAGGCCCATGAGTTTTCCCACTGTTGTTCACAAACTCCCAATAATTTCATTGTTGTCAAAAAGAGGCACAATTACCAAAAAAAAAAAAATTCTTTGCAAACAAGCATAGGAGACATATGTAGATATCTCTGCAGCATTGTTTATGAGAGTGAAAAATTGGAAACAATGTAAACGTCCTATGGGAGGAGAAAAGATCAAATGAGGCTTATTCATCTGCCCCAATACCGTATCAGTTAAAGTAAATCAGTTCACATTCTGTGCATCAACATGCACTGATTCTGTTAGGGGAACAAAAATTGCACAACAGAACAGCATGAGGCCATGAAGAGGAAATTAAAAGACATCTACAAAAAACATTCTTATGTCCAAATTCATATTCTGCTCCATAAATTCTTACCCCCCTCAGCATGTCTTCACAGCCTGAAAAAGCTACAAATAATATGAATAGAAGTCATGCTTATTACTACAAGTGAAAAGTTTAAGGCTTTTCAAAACCACTTGCACTCAGGTATAACTTCTTCCTAATCTTGAGCTATTAGTGTCACTTTCCTCATGCAGGGCCTATTAATAAAAGTTATATTTACTTCCTTTCTGTGATGATCATTTTCATTTGGGAGATAGAGCTCTCAGGACATTTTGAAGATCTTTTCTCCTGAATTAGAGGATCCTTCATTAATAAATTATATAAAAAGAATCTGCTTTAGTAAATTGACCACACTCAATTAGATAATTATAATGCAGTTTGCTTCTTTGTGTTGTGGATGTGGTACCTAGAATCATTAAATGTTAGAGAATGCTTTAGTCCTTCCTACTGTAGACGCTTATTTTACAGATGAAGAGATAGTGGTCCAAAGCAGGAAAATTACTTCCCTAAAGATACATAGCTAGTAGTAGGCAGCCTGGGATTAAGACCCTGGCTGCTGACTAGAGCTCTCTACACTGCAAACTACACGGCTTTGGGCATCACAACGGTGTCCACACACTGCCAATCCCAGAAGACAAATTAATCAGCTCAGTGATGGAAACAAAACAATCATCAAAAATCCCCAATCACTAGTTTATTGCTATCGTAATTTCAATCAACTTGCCAAATATTTTACTTTTTTACTGGTTATGGGGAGATTCTATCTATGTACATATCTCCAACATAACTCTGGAGTTTTGATGCGTGTATACATGTATACATTTTATATACATTTCAGTTGTCCATATATTTGAAGTGTGTGTGTGTGTATCCGAAGCCTGAAGATTGCAATGATACCTTGGGAAAGCTTCTTGTTGCCCTTATGTCTCTGACCCTCTATCAGGTAACTAATTAATCTGTTACACAGGTATATGGGAGCACTAACCCTCTTGATCCAGTGGGCTATGTAAACACTAAGAGCACTATAATTATCTTACAACAGATTTGCAAGTTGTAATTTTAGAGATGCTGATGCCCAATAGGAAAAAATCATTCAGGATGCTTGAATGAGTCTTCTTATGGGACTTTACTTAAAGGTGCAGCACTTACTAAATATTTTCATCCATGCGCTCTTCCACTATTGGACAATAAATATTGACTATTTTCACTTTTTGGACAAATTGTTCACCCTAGTCAAATCATCAAATTATTCACTGCAGCAGGCATTGTAACAGTTTAAAATTAGAAATTTCAGCATTTTCCTCCTTAAGACCTACTATTTTTCCAAGCCCTTGATTTTAGAATTATACCACACATTTCTGAAAAAATCATTAGTCAGAGGATAACAAAAAAAGTGACTCTCTTCAATTCTGGTATGTTGTCCTTATGTATGCAATTCTCCTTCCCATTTTAAATTACTTTCCATTTATATCTTAGAATTAGTCAAAAGAATTTTTAAAACTTTAAGACAATAAACATTTTTCCAGAAGCACTTTGATCCCAGATCTTATGTAATTGCCATTATTTTTCACCATGAGCCAACCACATATTTGACCCAACTAATATGTTTTTACTCTCTTAATACAAATAATCAAAAAAAGAGAAGAACACTTTCTTATAGGAATGGCTTCACTTTTACAATGCAAATCCAGATTCTATTTAGCTCATTTTTAAAATTTGTTTACTTGCTTCCTCAGGGCAAAAATATGCTATTTTCTTATTCTGGCTTACTAACATTAAGTCATAACTTCGGATCTTGCCAGATAGTAAAACTAAACAATTTTGGCTCTAGCCAGGCTTTGGGAAAACTTGTAAGAAATTTAGGTGCTACAGGAAGAGATATTAGTCATTTCAGTTGTTCAGTTCTTGCCTTTAGAGGATTCCCTGAGTTGTGTTGGAGTATGTTATTGCGTTGCTGCGAACTATTGCTGCCAATTTCCACCCTAGAGATGGCTATATTTCAGAGATGAGTGAAATGATACTTGTAAACAAGTTTATAATCATTAATAAAGCTTACCAAACAATTTAAGCTCTTTAGAAACACACATCCACTGTTATAATTAATTGCCTATTGTTTATTTAATTACAATCTTTAATAGAGACATGAAGACTTTAAAAAAATGTAATTTGTAAAAATTCTAAACTTAATTAAATTTGTTCTCATGATGTTTGTTTTGTTTTTGTGAGTTTCAGGTGTTAAAGTATTTCTCCCCGGAGATCCTGGTGAAATTCCACCATTGACTATTCCAACGTACTCTTGAAAAATCCCTAAGAATATTTTTCTTTAAAGTTGACAACTGCCCACTCTGGGATCCAGATGCTATATTCACAGTACAATGATTTTGTTCTGTTTTCCACATGTGGCCTTTTCATACACTGTCTCTCAGAGATGGAAAATTTCACCTCTTTGACTTTTTTTTTTTTTGGTGAGGAAGATTCGCCCTGCGCTAACATCCATTGCCAACTTCCTTTTTTTTCGTTTGAGGAACATCAGCCCTGAGCTAGTATCTGTGCCAATTTTTCTCTATTTGTATGTGGGATGCTTCCACAGCATGGCTGATGAGTGGAGCAGGTCCTCGCTGGGATCTGAACCTGCGAACCCAGGCTGCCCAAGCAGAACACAGGGAGCTTTAACCACTCAGCCACGGGGCCAGCCCCTGTTTTACACTTTATAGTAAACTTTCATTAGAGTGACCCAAAACCAAGTCTTCTCATTCTAGATGGTATCTCGCTCAGCGTTATTTAAGATTCACCTGTAGTTTGGCTCCCTGAAGATGTTGGTGGTAACTTAATCCAATGTCTTTTTTTGAAATGTCTACTTCATGCAGAATTCACACTAGCCACTGTGTGTAAGCAGCACTAAAAAACATTAGGGTTTCTAATAAACGAAAGGAAATCTATGGACACTAGCAAGTGTTAGTGGGTCCTGAAAAAATGTGCTGGAATCGGGGTGGTCTTTGAGGCTTGTGGTATTGTCCTCTAGAGGCAGGAAAGCACCTCGCTTCCAGAAGATTAAAATAATGTATAATGTTATCGCTTCTCTCCACTAAGGTTTTTCATCTTTTTTTTCTTTTTAAGGATTGGCACCTGGGCTAACAACTGTTGCCAATCTTTTTTTTTTTTTTTCTGCTTTATCTCCCCAAACCCCCCCTGTACACAGTTGTATATCTCAGTTGCATGTCCTTCTAGTTGTGGGATGTGGGACACCGCCTCAACGTGGCCTGACGAGCGGTGCCATGTCCGCGCCCAGGATCCGAACCCTGGGCCAGGGCAGCAGAGCGCGCGAACTTAACCACTCGGCGGCCACGGAGCCGGCCCAGGTTCTTCATCTTTAGCGGTTGCTCTTCTGACACAAATATACTGGGCCCTCAATATATTGGGAAAAGACCCTGTTTTTTAGGGTTTTAAGCGCTGCAGCTTGTATCCTGTAAACACAGGGGCACCGAGAAAACGTGGAGAACACAACGTGTTACTCGAAAGAGTTTTAAACTTTGCTTAAAAATAATAAACACAATACCTTACACTTTTATGGCTATTTTATGTTAGAAAAGTGTATGCACATCTATCATACTGTTTTACTCTCAAAATCAGTCTCATAAAGGGGGAGAAGACGTTAAGTCACTCGGTCAATTGAGCGCCGACTGCATGCTAGG
The DNA here is from genome assembly GCF_021613505.1 of Equus quagga. NCBI lineage: Eukaryota > Metazoa > Chordata > Mammalia > Perissodactyla > Equidae > Equus > Equus quagga. Next base: position 170,882,824 of record NC_060268.1, on the reverse strand, counting down.
CACTGTGAAGGGACGATTCATAATACACAAGGCAGTCCAAAGAACTTAGAATTTCCACGGGAAGATAAGACAGGAACTGAAATAAATACAATAGAGGAGAATGAGAGATAGAAGGGCAAAGGGAGACTTAAGATTTTGTGCCACACCACGTTAAGAAATGTACATGTATTTCTCATACTACTACTCCCAACTCTATAATAGCTATTTTATCTAGAATTTATGGAAGGAAATCAAGGCTCCCAGAATCTAAGTTTCTTGCCTCACGGAGCTAAGTGCCCATCACGAGCTTTGCACTGAAGCTGAGGCAGAGCCAGGACACCAAGCAAGGTTCTCCCCAGCCATTCATTACCCATACTTTTCCCACTAGATCACGCTACTTCCGGAGAAAGTCGAGTATGAACATATGCCCACTTTCCTCTCTTAAAAATGCCTCTTCCGTTAGAGCAGCGCTGGTGTCCATGGGGCCTTGACCTCAGGTGCACGTAGGACAGATGGCTGTCGCCCTTGGGAAGGAGGCTGTTTGCTTTTTTTACTCGACAGAATACGACCAGAGTCATCTCTGGGGCTCGCTTCCGAAGCTGGATTGTCTACCAGACTGTGAGTGCCCCTGGGGTCCTTCCGACGTTGAGCCCATCAGTCTCGATGGGGTCTTAGCCACGCTGGAGACCTGTTTTACCTGTGAAGAAACTGCAGCTCAAGGAGGGGAAATGACTTGAACAAGGTCACGCAAACCTCATGGCAGACGTGGGGTCGGAACCAGGTCTTCTGGCTCCAGTCCAGTGCCACCTGCGATCTTTATTAATCCCTGTGCTCGTTTTGGAACCTTTTATCGGCTTCCCTCTCTCCCTTCGCCTGAGTCGGGGAGTCATCCCAGCCACTTAACAGCCTTCCCTGTCTTCAAAAAGAGAAGAGTGGATAAGGGGTTGGGGAAAGTGTGTTTTCGGTCAGTGAAGGGGACTGATTCATTCCACCACCCTTCATCGAACGCCCGTTCCGTGCCAGGCACTGGGCATCCAGGACGCAGCAAAGGCAGCTTCCGAAGATTGAAACCGGGTCTCTCCCAGAGCGGGCAGGCCCCGGGCCTTGACTGCCTCCTCTCGGGCGCGGTTCCCCGCTCTCCCCGGAGCCCCGCTGCCGGCCTGTGCAGGCCCCACGTCCCGAGTCCGGCGCCGCGCCTGGCCGGAGCAGCTGGCGCGAACCGACCTCAGGAGCAGCAAGCGCTGGGCGGGGAGCTCCCGCCGCGCGCCCTCGGTCGCCACGGCAACCAGGGAGGTGCTGACCCCTGACCCCGCGGCCCCGCCCGGCCCCGCCCCGCCGCGTTCCCGAGAGCAACATGGAGAAGGCCAACCCGGAAGTGCCGCTGCCGCCGCCCGCCCGGTGCTAGGAACCGCCGGCCCGGCGAGGCCGAGCCCTGTGTCCGCCGCCCTGCAGCCCGCGGCCCGCGGCCCGCCCCGCGGCTCGCCGGCGCCGGGGCGGCCGCGTCCCCCGCCCCGTCCCACTCCGCCCCCAGGCGACCGCCCCCGCCCGAGAGGAGGAGCCGAGGCGCAGGGGAGGAGGAGGAGGGAGAGGTTGGCGAGAGGGAGCGAGGCCGCGCGAGCCGCCGGCGGTTCGTATTACCGGGGTCGGGAGGAGGAGCCGGGCCGGGCCCGCGGAGCGGCGCGCGGCGGGCGG